>NC_090762.1:49053859-49081359 GCF_036898095.1 Palaemon carinicauda | reverse complement strand
GCCAGTCAAAATAATTCTAACAGGTGTTAGGTAGAAAATACAGATTTGTCAGATATACGGGTAAGTAAGGTCCTTTTAATGCTTCCTGTAGAGGTAATCCTTCTTAGGAAGATTTGCTTGAGACTTCGAGATGGAAGGAAAAAGTTTGCTTCTTAAGTCATTTTGTTTCTGAATAACTGTAACCTTGGGTACACTTTTTTTTTTTTGTAAAGATTTACTGTATATTATCCATGATTACATGAAGTTTTAGTTCTTTCGGTATAATTTGCAATATCTCAATCTCTGGATTTAATAAAATTTTCTGTAAAAATAATGATCAAATAGTAATAAAAGAATACATTTAGTAGTAATCTAAATCATTATGAAATCAGAGATTTTATAATTATTCAAATACAAACATTATTGTAAAAGTAATTATAATGATAAATAATCAGGTGATTTTAACAATAATCAAATTCACAACTAATAGCATAATTAGATAAATTTGGTCTTGATTAAAAGATTTTCACAGTAAACAAATTGACAGTTCATGAAAAGTGCTCTTATGGAAAATATAAAGCATTTAACAATAACAGATTCTTGCATGGTCCCACTTTCTCCCTGTCTATGCAAATTTCTTGTGCTGAAACAACATTTTTTGCAATGTTTCCTCAGTTGCCAATGCATTTGTTTTTTTTATTTATTTTTGGAGCAGCGCCCTCCTAACAAAACTTTGAGCGTTATTGGTCATATTATCAATTGTAAAATGTGCTTGTTCGGGATGTTTTGACCAACTGAATAATTTCTATTCTTTTTATCTTTTATATTTTTGGTACGATTTTACTTTGAAACTTGTATGGATTATGTTTACAGTTGCGGAATACATTATCATCGAACGCGTGCAGGAAAGGTCAATATATCGTGTAACTATTCTAAGTTGTTTTTTTTTTTTTTTTGTGTATTTATGTATGCACGATTGATGTATGTATGATATACGTATGCATGGTTATATATCAGTCTAGTGAGATCTGTGTTATAGTATGGACATGAGTCGTGGCATGGCAATGAAACAATATCGTACAGATTTTTTTAGATTTGAGAACAAAGCCCTCAGAAGAATAGTGGGAGTCAAATGGCAGGTCAGGATTAAAAATGAAACTATAAGAGAGATTACTCGAGTGCCATAAGTGGATGAGATCATGGTGAGGGGTATATCGAGATGGAGATGGTTTGGGAATGCTCTTCGCACTCTCCAAGAGAGATTAGTTCACCAAACGTTCAGCTGGGTTCCACAAGGCACTAGAAGAATTAGAAGCTCAGGCCTACATGGCTGAGGACTATGAAGCATGAAGTAGGATATGATAAATGGAGAAGTATTGCTTTAAAACCTTACGATAGAGATGACTGGTGAAAGCTAATCGAGGCCTTTTGCGTCAATAGGCGTATGAGGAGATGATGATGATAGTGATGATGATGATGATGTACATTAAATGTATATACAAACGCATTTGCAGGTGTGTTCTATCATACATCCAGATTCATTTAGGGTAGGGGTTCCAAACCTGGGGTACAAGTACTCCCAGTGCCAGTGGTACATTTTGACTCTTCAGGGGGTACATTGGATACGAGAGACTAGCCAGTACTGCGCAATGCATGATGCAATTTGCATTGAAATGGAATAATGGAATTATACCACAATATCAATTTCATTGTTTCGCTTTTCATCCTTATTTTTAAGGGCACAGTGGCTTCTATAGAAATGCCCAATGGGTAAAAAAGAACAAAAAGGTTGGGAACCCCTTATTTACGGATATATTTTAGATGATTTGGGTTCTCGTGGATTTTGAACAGTGCAGACTGAAGAAGAAGAAGAAGAAGAAGAAGAAGAAGAAGAAGAAGAAGAAGAAGAAGAAGAAGAAGAAGAAGAAGAAAAATTATGAATAAATTTGACTCTCTACCATTTTCAAGATTCATTACCAGTTCTGGCGGTCATTATTTCAATCTTCGTAATGAACGTTCCCAAGTTGAGTGTTTAAAACGACCAAGTGCTCCAAAGAAAACCAATATTTTTTTTGCCACGTAGGCAAACCGCAGTTAACGGGAATTTGGTGATTACTGGAGGATTTTTTTTTCTAAATCACCTAATGCGTTCAATATTCATGATCTATCGTTTCCACTGGCGGAGTGATCTACTGACACATTTATTGTCAATCCTTTGTCCGAATATGTAAATATTTTCTTTTTAATTGAAACTAGGTCGTTTTCTTTACAGGTTAAATTGATATGGTTTCTCCGGTCTTCGTCACTGATAGAGAATGTTTAATTCACGGAAGTTCATTTACCTATGATATCTCTTGCTTTCATTCGTTATTGACGTTTGATCACAGAGAGAGAGAGAGAGAGAGAGAGAGAGAGAGAGAGAGAGAGTATATCTAGCAGAAATAGGTACTTGCATGGTAACATTTTCATTGGTCCGTAAAGTTATGTAATTTCTCATTAATTATGATATGAAAGAACATATGCTTCAATAATAGGACAAGTGGGTACGTCCACTTTAATATTTTCAACATGCTTTTCCTCATAGTCATTTTACTGTTCGTAAAATATTTCATCTTAATTGTTCATCACTTTTATTGTAGTTTATTTATATCCTTGCTGCATTTCCTCACTGGGCTATATTTTCCTGTTGGAAACCTTGGGCTTATAGCTTTTTGCTTTTCAAGCTAGGGTTATAGCTTAGCTAGTAATATTAATAATAACAATTCTCTTTTGGATGATGTAATCATTCCATATTTCACACTATCACCATTATCATCATCAAATGTGATAATGTGAATATCATGACTAACGTTCATGCAGAAGCATCATACTGTATATTTACTTTCCGAAATCTTCCTATTCTCTTATTGTGTCCCTTCTTTCCACATTATTAAACAACGCTCAGAATTCCCACGCTTTCTTTGCCTTTTTTCCAAAGTGCAATACATTGAGAAAGTATACACATGTTGGAAAATTGGAATTCATTACGATGTATTGTTACAGAAATAACCGATGTAGGATGGTCTCGCTGAAGATAGTCAACTTATTCCATTCTAGATGTTAAGTGTTTTGCAGACTCTAATGTACTTATGGAAAGCGAAATGAACTTAATGCAATGGTATTCAAGAGAATTCAAATGTAATGAAGAGAGTTCAAAATGTTCTTAACACAATTCAAATGTACTTAACATATATAACATGTGATTCACAAAATAAAACAATGCTTTACAGAATAAAATGTTTTTTGCAGAATCAAATATACTAAAGAGAAACCAAATTAGGAATAACCAGAACTAAATATTCATAGAGATGAAACAATAAACAAAGGTTTAATTGTTCATATAAAAGGTTTAAGGTTCATATAAAAACAAAAGAAGAATCAAAAGTATTGAATATGAAGCAAATTGAGATGAGCATCATGAATCACCTAAAATCTTTTCTTTTGATGCTACCAATCTTACAGCACATTAACCAAGTAGTATTTGATCTTCAATCTACTAGAGGAATTCGTAGGGACACGAGGTACCATATATAACGGGGTTTTCGTCTTTCCGATTCAAGCTTTCCCACGCTCGAACAAAAGTTCTCATAGCTTCGAGTTCCCGGCCGGAAGTTTTCTGGTCATTTCGGGAAACGAGAGAGAGAGAGAGAGAGAGAGAGAGAGAGAGAGAGATAGAGAGAGAGAGTTCAACTATAGGATTACCCTACTTAAATATAGCCCTGAATAATGGGGCGCGCTTTGGAAATGCCAAATATAGCTTGTTTGGTTCGTCGTATTTGCATAGGGCAACATAGAAGAAGTAGGAAGGGGCAGACAGACAGACAGAGGCAGGCACAAGGAGACAAGTAATGTTTACCTGTACACACATACACACACATATATACAATATATATTATATATATATATATATATATATATACAGTATATATATATATATATATATAGTCCATATATATATACAGTATATATATATATATATATATGTGTGTGTGTGTGTGTGTGTGTGTGTAAAGGTAAACATTAGTTGTTTTCATTATGCCTGCTTCTGTCTGTCTGTGTGTTTGTGTGTGGAATTCTCATGATTATAGAGCTCAATTACCTTGACGTACAACACATATCTTCATACAAGAATTAGGACATGTGTATAATATATATATATATATATATATATTAATATATATATATATATATATATTATATATATATATATATGTATATGCATATGTATATATATGTATATATATATATATACATATGCATATACATATATATAATATATATATATAATATATATATATATATATATAATATATATACATATGCATATACATATATAATATATATATAGTATATATATAATATAAATATATATGTATATGCATATATATATATAATATATATAAAAGAAAGGATGAAAGGGAGAAAGAAAATGGAGCGGGGTTTCTTATTAATAAAAAATCTTGCAGGTAACTTACAAGAATTTTATCAGGGATAGAATTGTAGGATTGATTATCAAACAAAATAAGAAGTATAAACTGAAGATCATTCAAGCGTATGCACTAACAACATCCCATACAGAGGAAGAAATACAAATATTTCATAAAAATCTGAAGATATCCTTTGAAGAAAGATTATACTCAATTACATTTATTTTGGGTGATTCTAATGATAAAGTGTGTCAAAAAGAAGAGAGGAGAATCAAGCAGTAGGCAAATTTGGTGTTTTTTTTTTTTTCAGAATTTACTGAAACTCCTTTTATTCATAAAAAAAAGAAACACGAAAAAGAGTTTATTCTTAGTGAAAAGGTTAACTTATTTAAAGATGTAATATTGTTAAACACGTTAAAAGTCAAGCGACCATAGAATAGTGCGCGAAGTAAAATTTGTCTAGATCTAAGGAAAGAAAAAGGAAAACTTCTAAGAAAAAAAAATAAATACTCCTGTAATAAGAGAAAAACCTGATGAGTTTAGTTTAGCAATGCCAAAATAGGTACTCCCATCTACACGATGAAATGGAAGCAAGTAAAGAAGGAACGAATAGTAAACTAAGAAAGTTTGTATTGGAGTCAGCACAAAAGATAGGTGGAAAAGTTCCTAAACAAGATAAAGGAAAACTATCAGAAAAGACCAAAATCCTAGTAATGAAAAGATTGGACATGAGGGTAAAATCCAAGTGAGATAAAATACAGTTAAAAGAACTCTCCAAAACAATAAACAAACTAAAAACCCAAGACATTCGTAAACACAATTAGATCAAAATTGAGGAAACACTAAAGAAAGGAAGAAGAATCAGGTTAATTAAAAGATTTGAAACGTAGCGCTAACTGATACATGCTTTAATAATGAAAATGTAAATATAATCAACAAAAGAGAAGGAGTGATAAAGATGTGCGAGGAATTTATATAAAATGCTATACAATATTAGTATAAGAAATAAATTTGCCGATAGAAATAATGATACACCTAACCCGGTACCAAAGGTGACATTAGGTGGAGTTAAGAAAGTATTAATATGCATGAAAAGAGGCAAATCAGCAGGATAATATGGCCTAACAATTGATTGAATTATAGCTGGACAAGATTTTCATTGTAGTAAAACCCGCTGAACTCTACGCCAAATGTCTGAAAGAACGCTCTATATCATTATCATTATGCTAAAAACATTATCATTATGCTAATTAACAAAAAAAGGGAGACAAACAAACCCTGAAAAAATACCACCTATTAAGTTTACTCTCGTAATATATAAAATATTTATAAAATATCATATTACAGCTAGACTTTAGTCAACCAAGAGGGCAGGCAGGCTTAGAAGTGGGTATTCAACAACTGACCCTATCCAGGTAATTAACCAGTTAATGAAAAAAAATCATTAGAGTATGACAACCACTATACATTGCATTTATAGACTACGAGTAAGCTTTTGATTCCATCAAAAATTCTTCAGTAATTAAAGCACATAAGAGACAAGGAATATATGAAATTTATGTTTGAAGACTTGAAAATATCTATAAGGGCAGTACAGCAACCATAAAATTACATAAAAATAGTGAGAAAATTTCCAACTGAGAAAGAAATTAGACAGGGGGACCCTCCCCTCTCCTAAATTATTCTCAGCATGCCTAACAGATGTTTTTAAGAATTTAGATTGGGAAAAATGTAGGAATCATCATTAATGGGGAATACCTTAACAACTTCCTATTTGCATATGACATAGTTCTATTTAGGGAATCATGGGAAGAATTGCAAAAGATGATAGAAGATTTGAATAGAGAAAGCAGAACTATAAGAATGAAATGAATATGAGCAAAACTAAGATAATGTTCAATGAAAATGCATCCACAACAAATAAGGGTTATGGACGAACCTAGAAATTGCTAAGGAATATACGTACTTAGGACAGACAGTAAATGTTTTCCCAAGCCATGAGAAGGGATAAGCAGGGCATGGAAAGTGTTTGGTATACAAAATGAAATTATAAAAAGTAAAATACCTCGTTCTCTAAAAAGAAAAGCATTTAATCAGATGGTCCTATCGGTATCAACTTAAGCATCAGAAACTTGGAGCTTTACTAAAATTTTAGAACATAAGCTAGTTACAACTGAAAGAGCTATGGAAAGATAATGATGGGAATAAATCGAAGAGATGGAAAACGAAAAAAATGGATGAAAGAGCAAATAAAAGTAATGATATTCTAACATGTAAGAAAAAGTAATGGACATGGGCAGGATATATGAGAATGATAGATAATAAATGGACATTAAGAATTACAGAATGGGTACCTTGATATTACAAAAGGAGTAGGGGAAGGAAGAAAAGACGATGGATGACGAGCTAAGAAAATATTCCAGTATAGGTTGTCATAGAAAAACCATGAACAGACCGGAGTGGTAGGCCATGTCTGAGGCCTTTGTTCTGCAGTGGATTAAAATTGGCTGATGAGATATATATATAATATATATATATAAATATATATTAGTATATATATATATATATACATATATATATAAGTATACATACACACATGAAATATATATAATATATATATCAATACATTTATATATATATATATATACATATATATATATACATGTATATATATACATATATAGTATGTATGTATATATGTGTGTGTGGGTATATACATATATATATATATATATATACATATAAATATATATATATATATACTTATATGTACTATATATATATATATATATTTATATATTTATATATATATATATACATGTGTGTATATATACATATATATATATAATATATATATAAAGGTTATGGTGGAGAAAATTTGATACAAAAACCTTTGGAAATTCAGAAAACATTCAATGTTATTTTTATATCAAATTTTCACCACCATAATCTTTACATTAAAGTGTAGTTCCAAAACTCAATGTAGTCCTGAAGAAGGGTCGCAAAGTGATCCGAAACACGCGTCGATACCAAGCAATAAATTCAGAAAAGTAAATGTATTTATGTTTTCCTGAAAACTATCTGCAGGACAGTCTGTCCGAGGAGAAAGTATCTTCGAATTTTGGGACGCCAAAAAGACATTGTCTATTCATTAGAAAATATATATATATATATATATTATATATATAATATATTAAACATATATATATATATATATATATACATATATATACTATATATATATACATACACACACACACACACCACACACATATATATATATATATATACACATACATATATATATGCGTAAAAATCATAGGAAAACGTGATGCTCAGATGCAGAGAAACCACCGGGAAAATGAAAATACGAAATATACCGATTAAGTCCTGGACTAGTTTCGTGATACTTCTTCATTATATATATATATAATATATATAATATATGCTAACTTTTTTTTGTTTTGAATAGGTTGAAATAAGTTTCTCTTCAGAGTTTGTATATGACATTCTATTCTAACGTTGCCTCTGATCTTAAACTATTTTATATTTTTTTGTACTAAAACTTCTCTCTTAAAAATTTCCACTGTATTATTTGATTTGTCAATATTTTCCTAAAATATTTCTGAATTATTCTAATGATACTCGAATTTGTAGCAAAGCTCACAACAATTAACAAAATATACTTTGTTAGTAATACTAAGATTTTTTTTTTCTAAATCTATTACATCAATAGGAGTAATGTCTGAGCGAGCATTTAGAAAACTTGATTTTAGTTTACTGTAATAGGGATCTAATGAAGTGTTGCATGACGTATGGTGTCTTATTAATAAGATTATAAAAAATCCTAAGAAACCATTATGAGAATCTCTCTGGTTTACTTATCTTAAGGGCTTTTCCTCTTAATTTTCCACATATAATGTTAAAAAAAACTATCGAACATTTACTCACGACTACTACATTTTAGTTTTTCTAAGTGTACCGAAAGGATATTTTCTATTTTTTTCTCTTAGATTATACCAAAATGTCTCCAGCTGGCCAGAATACATTCTCGATGGCTTCACTAATTGTTATACAAAAAAAAAAAAAAAAAAAAAAAAAAAAAGATGCAGGAGCAAGAATGTGACATTTGCAATAACCCTCTAACTCTTTTCAACGATCAACAGCATCAACGAATAAATAAGTTGATAAACTGTTCATGCAATTACTTAGGCAAAAAAAAAAATTCACCATTTACTATTATTTAACAAAACAGTCAGTTAAAGCCTCTCCCCCACCAGTAAATTCACTAACTTAAAGTATGGAGTTTCAACCCTTGTTTTATTAAAGTATATAACCTCCGGGTTAATTCATCGATTAACTTTTGCATGGAATAAAATCATCAACAAGTTGCATTATGAAATGCATATTTTTGTTTGTGCACAACTACACACAAATAATATAGCCTAGTCATACTTGCATATTTACATAAATATTATGTGTATGAGTATATATATATATACACACACACATATATATGTATATATATACATATATATACATATATATATATATATATATATATAGAGTATATATATATATATATATACGTATATATATATATATATATATAAATGCAGCTGTTTTTAGTCCACTGCAAGACAAAGCCTTAGACATGTCTTTGTTCATGCCTGGGGTTTGGCCAGTTTCATCACGACGATGGCCACATGCGGATTGGTGATCGCTTACAGCACACCGACCTAGTATGGGTGACCCTGACTAGTTCAGCTTTGCTGATCATGGCGATACACAACCCGTTCACCACGTGTGTGAGTGTATAACACAAAAGCACACACAGACACACACCACGCATATATATATATATATATACTTTATATATATATACATATATATATATATATATATAGACACAAATAACAAATAAAAAGATACATACATACGCACATATATTAATATGTGAGAGAGAGAGAGAGAGAGGAGAGAGAGAGAGAGCCGCTAGTTGGCAATGGCCTGTGGTCGTGTAAACCGGTAATTACACGTGTGTATTGTTCGGTCAATGCCCGACACAAGTGTAATTGCTCTAATACATATGCAAATATATCGAAATTGCAGTTGAAAGAATATGCATGTTGTGGATGCATAGTGTGGGGGACATACTTTTAGCATCAATGGACCATTTCTTTTTATCTTTGTCTCTGGCAGTTACACAGTCATAATAATTTATGATTTTTTTTTTAGGTGACCAATTTTATTCTCTCTCTCTCTCTCTCTCTCTCTCTCTCTCTCTCTCTCTATGTGACTTTTAATATTTAAGGGATTATTTTTCTAGGTGGAGCAATGCTTTGATCTGAATGACAGGGTTTTATTCACGCTGACTTCGTCGTTTAATTAGTCTAAATATTTAACAATTGATATGGACGGTACCTCGTTCTGTACCATTTCTTTAAAGGTTTGACGGTTTAAAGGCCGTTCATGAACGGGCAGGGGCAAGGGACAGTGACGTTGTCCTATCAAGCAGGACAGTGCCCTAGAGACTTACCATTTATACATATAATCAGCGCCAAATACCCCCTCTCCACCCAAGCTAGGAGCAAGGAGGGCCAGGCAATGGCTGCTGATGACTCAGCAGATAGGACCTATAGGCTCCCCTAAAGCCCCCATTCTTAGCTCACAAGGATGATGGGATTGCAGCGACCAAAGAAACTAACGAGTTCTAGCGGGACTCGAACCCCACTCTGGCGTTCACCAGTCAGGGACGTTGCCACATTGGCCATTAGCATATATTATTACCAGGAAGGACATTAACAATGATATTACTATTAGTAGTACTAGTAATCGTACTAGAAGTAGCTACGTTAATAATAAATATCACAAGAGATAGGTGTAAAATCTACAGTTTAAGATTCAAGGATGAACATTCCTTTTAATAACTCCTTTTTTTTATTCGAATAGTAATGATCTTAGTTAATAATGCTTGAAAATTTCCCTATCAAGAGACCCTAAAATATTGAAGAATAAACGAATAAGCAGAAATATATTTAATGTAAAGGCATATCGAATTTGATGGTTAACATTTTCGATTATCAGTTTTCTCAAGATCTACCATCTTATCTTTCAATATGGTTATTCATCTTTAGTTCCTAACAGAGGAAATTATCTTAATACTGCATTAAAAACTGATTATTCTCATACTATGGTAATTATTATTATCTATAAAAAAGTTCTCTGAGGTCAAACTAACATCCTATATGCTTAGCCAGATGAGACAGGATACAAGTTCTGAAAACTTTAAATCATTCATTCATTCATTCAAGAAATCCTGGAAAGAAACCCAAGACGAAAGGAAACGTTTTAAAGATTTTGATCTGAATTGTAAACGATCCTCTTCCTCTATTTCTATGATCACAACGTTCTCAGACGTTTTTCTCGGCTTTTTATTGACTTGCTAATGTCATTTGCTTAGCTTCTATGTTATTCCTTCATCTTTTTCTGTAGATAGGAACAAAGATTGAGGACTTAGGGAGGTAATTGATAGTTGTTTTTTGTCTTGGGATTCTTTTCTTATTTACTTATTCCTATTTCCTATGAAGATGAAACGAGAGAAGACATAGTTTTCTGATTGTAGATACAAGAGGATGAAGAGATGTTTAGCAATTTAATAATTATATCTTGTTTATATAGTTAAGAAAAGGCAATAAACAAATTGTTTCAAAACCTACTTTTAAATCTATGGAATGGGCGACGCCCTGGCATCTCAAGAAAAAAAAAGAAAAGAAAAAAAAAGTCAAATCGAAGGAAATGCTCTTCTCTTAGCGAAAAAAATAAATAATCTCACATTACATGACGAAAATACCAGACTGATTTATCTGATAACTTTCTAGCAGCATACTGCGTTAGTTATATATATATATATATAATATACTGTATATAAAGATCGAAGGAAATGCTCTTCTCTTAGCGGAAAACATAAATATTCTCACATTACAAAACGAAAATACCGGACGGATTTATCTGATAACTTTTCTAGCTTTAATACTGCGTTAGTCTATAAAAAAAGAAAAAAAGAAACGAGAGCTATGACAATATTACGCAGATAATAATCATCTAAGAAAATTAAATATTTCACAGATATTTACTGAATAAAGCCACGAAAAAACCTTGAATAAGGAGGGAGAATTGAATTCCAAAACCTTTCACAAGCCAAAAAGTGTTTGTTTTTATAGGACGTAAACAAAAGGGGGAGAAGAAACACAGAATCCGTTTAATTTTGGGATACGATAACAGTGCAACTTTGAGAACGATGTAGTCTGATTGCACGGGGTAGAGTTGTGCAAGTTGGAGAGAGAGAGAGAGAGAAGAGAGAGAGAGAGAGAGAGAGAACATTTTACCTCAATATCACTTATAGATTCCAGAATTTCTCTACTTTTGAAATGCGAGAGAGAGAGAGAGAGAGAGAGAGAGAGAGAGAGAACATTTTACCTCAATATCACTTATAGGATTCCAGAACTTCTCTACTTATTGAAATGAGAGAGAGAGAGAGAGAGAGAGAGAGAGAGATTTTATATCAATATCACTCATAGGATTCCATAATTTCTCTACTTATTGAGAGAGAGAGAGAGAGAGAGAGGAGAGAGAGAGAGCGCATTTTATATAATCTCACTCAATAGGATTCCAGGATTTCTTTATTTAGTGAAATGAGAGAGAGAGAGAGAGAGAGAGAGAGAGCCTTACCTTATTGCCTATTTTTTGTTTGGGTTGCCCCACGTCCCTCAGTGTGAGGCACCTCGTATATCCACCAGAGAGTTGCTAATGCATCTTCCGGTGTATTTTGCATCTTCCAGTCTTGGATGGTCTGGGATGCATCTTAGGTATTTATCGAGCTTATTCTTAAACAACATCTACGCTAACTCCTGATATGTTTCTTAGATGAGCTGGCAGCAGCATTAAATAGTCGCTGCATTATCGATGCTGGTGCGTAGTGGATTAATCTCCTGTGCGCCTTTCTTAGTTTACCTGGAATATTTTTTGGCACTATTAATCTACCTCGGCTTGCTCTTTCTTGATATTTTAAGCTCCATGATGTTTTCAGTAATTCCTTCTATTTGCTTCCATGCTTTGTATTATCATGTAGCGTTCTCTTCTCTTTCTAGACTGTATAGTTTTAAAATTGCAGTCTTTCCCAGTAGTCAAGGTCCCTTAACTTTTTCTATTCTAGCAGTATAGGACCTTTGTACACTCTCTATTTGCGCAATATCCTTTTGGTAAGTGTGGGTACCATATCACATTGCAGTACTCGAGTGTACTACGTACATAAGTTTTGTAAAGCATAATCATGTGTTCAGAGAGAGAGAGAGAGAGAGAGAGAGAGAGAGAGAGAGCATATTTACATCAAAATCACTTCATTCGCTTCCTGAGTTCCTCTATGGATATAACAGAGAGAGAGAGAGAGAGAGAGAGAGAGAGAGAGCATATTTACATCAAAATCACTTCATTCGCTTCCTGAGTTCCTCTATGGATATAACAGAGAGAGAGAGAGAGAGAGAGAGAGAGAGAGAGAGAGAGAATAGAATATAATATTTTTTCAAACGATTTCTGAATTTCCCCCAATAGTTGAAACGAACAAGAACCTCAGATGTATTTTCACCCTCCAAAGGCAAACTGCAAACTGAATTAAAAATCCAGTCTGAAATTTTATATGGCCAGAGACGCGAACTACCATCTCTCACCCTCGTAAAAAAAAGGAAAATACCGTAGGCGACTTGCCCACGAGTTCAGAAAGTTTTGCATTATCAAAACGAGGTCTGTCGGTCGCCAGCGATGAGGTGTTCCAAAATTAATGGGATTTCAAATCCTCCGTAAGGTGTAAAGGGATGTTTCGTTCACACACAAGACAAGGGACGAAAGCTTTTATTCGATATAGGACGATTTTCTTGTAAGTTATATTCTCCTCTTGAATTGATGATCGAGCAGTTTTCTGTCGTTTTCCGATAAACTATTCTCTGTAACGTTTTGAAGATATTTAGAGATATTTTCCGTTAAATTTCATGTAATTTGTATCGCCTTTTCAGGAATTTTAAGGTATTTGTCAGTTATTCACACCAGATTTCAGAGCTTCAGTTTAAACATACTTCAAGAATTGAAAGACTTCCGCTACAGAGCAGTATAGTAATGTGCTACTTCAGCAAAATGTGCAAGATGCTACTCAGTAAAATGAATAATAAGCACTTGATCTTGGAGTGCAGGAAATCAGTCCACTGATCTATATCATAATTACTTTTGTTGGGAAATAGAGAACAGCCACTTTCAGTAGACCTTATTTAAGGGCGTCAGACCTTGGGAAGTGGAAGTTGCTGACTTCCAGACAAGCAGATCGGTATTACAGTTTTCTTACGTTGAAGGACCACTGTTACAAGGAGCAGTAATACTATCTTCTCTGTCTGCTAATCCAGGTAGCAGTAACACTATCCTCTCTGCCTGCTGATCTAAGTAGCAGTAGCACTATCTTCTCTGCCTGCTGATCTAGGCAGCAGTAGCACTACTCTCTCTGCCTGCTGATTCAAGTAGCAGTAGCACTGCCTTCTCGGCCAGTTGATCCAGGCAGCAGTGACACTATGTTCTCTGCCGACGTAAGAAATCTTAGGGACTGAATACTAGACGTATTATATCTCAATAACTGGGTTTGTTTATTACCTAATGTTCAGGTACTAAGTGGAAAAAGCGTGAAAGCACATATTTAATTAAAAATCAGAAAAATATTTACAGAAGTTGAGATAAAACTGAAATAAAGATTAGAGAAATACGATGGAGTGAAATTAACTATCAATATTATTATTATATTAAATGCTAAGCTACAAACCCTAGTTGGAAAAGCAGGATGCTATAAGCCCATGGACCCCAACAGGGAAAATAGCCCAGTGAGGAAAGGAAATAAAGAAAAATAAAATATTTTAAGTATAGTAACAACATTAAAATAAATATTTCCTATAAAAACTATAAAAACTTTAACAAAACAAGAGGAAGAGAAACTAGATATGGATGAAGTAGCACTTGGCTATGACAAGAATATTTTGAAGTTGAAGAAATTCTGAAAAGATAGGTCCCCAATACGCCCTCGTGAAGACGAGAATACCCAAGTGCATATTACGTATTAACAAAATCTCGAATTCTCGAGACGCAGAATTACCTTCATTTGTTACCATAGCGAACTAACTTGATTACAAAGTTAGCGAAAACTTCCAATTCACAAAAGAAAAAACCTGATGATGGGAATTGTATTTTAGACCGTGAAAGGATCAGCTGCCCACGATAGAATTTCCTTCTACTTCTTTCCCTACGGAAAGATGAAAGAGAACTGGATTTTTATATCTTTTGAGAGGGTCATTCATTAGCAGCAGACTTCTGCTGAGGGGTATATTCTACATCTCTCACATCATTTACCAGTCGTATTTGTTATAGTTTACATTTTCTTTACTGTTAATTCTATTTCTAATCTTGTTACGAATGGTATTTAGTGACCAGATTATCATTATTATTATTATTGTTATTATTATTATTTGCTAAGCTACAACTCTAGTTGGAAAGCAGGATGCAATAAGCCAAGGAGCTCCAACAGGGAAATAGCTCAGTGAGGAAGGAAACAAGGAGAAATAAAATAATTTCAGGAATAGTAACAACATTAAAAAAATATTTCCTATATAAAACAATAAAATCATTAACAAAAAAAAGAGGAGGAAGAGAAATAAGATAGAACAGTGTGCCTGAGTGTACCCTCAAGGCAAGTGAACTCTATCCCGAGATAGTGGAAGACCATGGTACAGAGGCTAAAGCACTACCCAAGACTAGAGAACAATGGTTTGATTTTGGAGTTTCCTTCTCTTAGAAGACCTGCTTACCAAAGCTAAAGAGCCTCTTCATTGTAACCTTTCATTACCTTTATCATTATTATCATTCTACAAATCAGACCAAAGTGAGCATTAGAGACACTAATGAGCATAGACTAAACAAATGCGGAACCTCAGTTAACTATGCAGAGGAGAGAGAGGAGAGAAGAGAGAGAGAGAGAGAGAGAGAGAGCTGATTAACATTTTAATGAAACAAGCGTAAGTTACTTTTGTCCATTGAGTAATATGAAGTTATTTAGAGAAGGGTTGGTTTAAATTTACGTAAATATATCTTTCAGAATAAAAACAATTGATGCGTAAAATGTTGTTTTTATTTCTTCAATGTATCTTATACGTACTCAAGAAAGATACAAATAGAGTACATTAGCTTGAAAAAAATACTTTCTTTTTCTAATAATGATTCCTTTTAAATAATCTGAAACAAATGCGGTAAAAAAATATTTTTTCTTTGCCCTTCACCAGAGATAAATAACAAGATTCAATTGTTGTCTAACTTTTATCACGCAAATAAATACAGTTCTTTTTTTATATACTGCAGTTATTCATATTACAAGAGGGCAACTACTTCATTATTATTATCAGTTTATTACAAAGATTATTGACAATCAAAAGACATTTCGAATATGTACGAGTATAAAACCACAAATAACGCATAGATAAGGAATCTATCATTCTTCTGGCATGAGGATATTTCTAAGGAAATTTTTTCAAAATGTCGAAAACTAGGTTAGTGTTTCTAAATATCAGGCCACAAACAGTACCTTTGTGTTAAATTTTCGACCACATAGATACTTTTAAAACATCGGGAACCATATAAAATAAATGTATACGATCTTAGTGGGGTTAGGACATTGGAACGAGTGACAATGCGTTCTGCCACCAAAAAGGTTATAAATAAGATCACAACTTTTTTTTTTCTGTATTGACACAAAGATCACCAACTTCAAAATTCTCTGCTTTTTTTACTGCAACTTGATTCTAGCACATTACAACTGTCATTGCAGCCGAAAACTTATCTCTATTACAAAAATTCCCCGGACGTTTTCCAGCATCTGGTCACAACCGGTAATATTTGCATACAAAAATCTCTATGCTCTTTTCCAGGAACTAGTTAGCCTCGTTATCATTCGTATTGAAAGTTCTCCACCAATACATTCGTCTTTTTAATTGATTGGTCTGTCCACGCAGTGTGACATTCAATCATTACGATGAAGTTGACGACTACCCATAATTCTCGGTTTTCGGTTCTAACGATCCTGTTCTGCGTGAAAACAATTCACACGTTTTATTCGTGTTCTTTTTTGGGGGGGTGGGTCGGGTGTATGGGAGGGGAGGGTAGATAGGCCCGTTCGTCCTGTTCTCTCTTAACAGTTTGGGTGTCAAGTCTAATTGGATGGTGACCCATTTATCATTTAGCTTTGGCGATAGTCGGTGTCCGGTTTTGGAGAGGCGGTTACTATTTCATTGAATTGATAGTGCCTTTCATTTATCATCTTTCTGCCCACGTAGCTATTTAGCTATATAGCTTTACTTGCACGCCACATACATACATACATACATACACACACAGACATATATATATATATATATATATATGTATGTATATATATATATATATATATATAAACAAATCGTTGCAACATGTGATGTATCAAGATGACAGACAGCAAACCGGGAAGAAAAAGGACAAGGAAACGAAGAGTGGACCAAGCACTTTAGTGTTTTAAGAAGACATTCTTAAGGGCAGGCCTGCTGTGTGCCTGTGTGCGCGAGCGTGTGTGTTCAAAATATCCAAGGAAGAATTAGCCTAATAAAGCTAATCATATGCTTAGATTTTTTTTGGGGGGAGGGGTTAGTGATTAGGAGATGAGAGTACTAGATTTCAAGCTGACTTGAGCGCTCCTTTCTACAATATCATCTTAACAGTCAAAGTTTCGGTTTCTATATATAAGTTGGGAGTATAGACAATCTTTACAAATGACTGTGAATCAAAGTTGCCGAAACTGTTAGGTGTTCCAATACAACAAAAGTTTTTCCCTTTATAGGGAACAGGTGGAGTTGAATCTCTTATTGTCGAACAAAGTACTATGTGTTTTTACGTCTCTATATATTTGATTTTGATCATGACGTAATAAGCGCCGCTATGCAAATTAGGTATTCTCCCCTTTTTATACCGGCCATTACCTTTCTTATATCAATAATTACCCTTTTTATATCGATCATTACCCTTTCTAAATTGATCACTACACGAGTCAAAGCTTCTGGTTACTTTAAATTTGATGGAGAGCATTAGGGCATCATTAAAAGAAACTACCTCCAGAGGTAACATGTTTCCATACACCTTCTTTCATCTCTAATTTTATATGAATTTATGATTTTGGTTGACGAAATTTGGGTCATATGCCCCTTTGCTGGGGTCTGAGGCTATTCAGCTAGGAAGTAAAGGTTAGAAGAGGCTGAACAGCAAGTTGGAAGAAAAGCGAGAACGGATATAAAGCGCATTCTAACCTAAGGTTCAACTCCATGGCGAGTTTACAAAAAACATTGCTGAATTCAGTCAATGGCCATGAGGAAGGTTGATTAGAGATTCATTGATACGGATAACTGGCGTGACACAAGCAAGGATAATTTATTATGTGACCCCTTGAGCTCAACTGATAATGGGAGACACTCCTTTATTTAGGAAAAATTATCTACCAAATATTTGTACTGAATAGAGATTAAGCATTTGATTTTTATAAGGATATGAATAATTAGGACATGCAATTTTTGTTATTTAGTTTTTTGTCTGCATTTGGTAATTTTTTCATCTTTATTTTAGTATAATTCTGGTCTTTGATGTATAATTATCAATGCACTTGGACATTTTCAGCAAGTGGTTAATTTGATCTTCATCTAGTTTCGTAATATCACGTTCACGATAATAATAATAATAATAATAATAATAATAATAATAATAATAATAATAATAATAATAATAATAATAAAGATGCCAAAGAAATAGACATGCTAATCCAGGCGGTAAGAATTGTTATCAAGAGGTATGAAGATGGAGTTTGGAATAGAAAAGTTTACTCTAGTTAACACGGAGAAAGGCAAAGTAACAAGGAAGGAGGGGATAAATCTGCCATATGGAAATATTATCAAGGATATAGACGAAATCAGGGTATAAATACTCTTGGGGGATAATAGGAGAAGCAATACAACACCAAGAGATGAAGGAAAAGAATAGAAGAGAATACAAACAAAGAATCAAAGATATAATGAAGTGCTCAACTGGAAACGTGGTAAAGGCTATAAAAACCTGGGCAAAACTAGTAATCATGTACAGTGCTGAAATAGTGGAGTGGTAGAGGTCAGAACTATACAACGTGCATAGCAAAACTAGAAAAGTAATGAACACGTACCAAGTGTTGCACCAAAGAGCAAATATTGACAAGCTCTATATACCATACAGTGAAAGAGGAAAAGGACTCACCAGTACAGAAGACTATGTCAACATCGAAAGTAGAGCACAGGGACAGTACCTTAAGACCATTGAAGATGAAAGGCTAGAGTGCATGGGAAGAAAACCTAATAAAGGAGGATGAAGACCCGAAGTGTATAAGGAAAGAACAAGAAAAACAACTAGAAGAATGGAAAAAAACAACGCATTGACAATTCCAGAGGTAAACTGAAGAATTGACCAGTAAGGAAACATGGCAGTGGCTACAAAGAGAACTTATGAAGGAAACTGAAGGGAAGCTAATGGCAGCACAAGATCAGGCCTTTAGAACAAGATATATTCAACGAGCAATAGACAGAACTAACATCTCGTCAAAGTGCAGGAATTATATGGCAAAAGTAGGAGCCATCAACCACAGTGAATGTTCACAACTTGCTCCGAATTATTATAGGAAACGACATGATACAGTGGCTAAAGCTCTCCATTAGAATCTCTGAAGAATAAATGAAATATAATGTACTAACAAATGGTACGAATATCAACCACAAGCTTTGGTAGAAAATGATCAGGCTAAACTACTCTGCGACTACAGTATAAAGACGGACAAGGTGATACAAGCACATAGACCAGACACCACTCTGGTCTACATGACAACGAAAAAGGTCTCACAGGCGTCGCAGTACCGTGTGACTCATGAGTAGAAAGGGGGGAGAAAAAATGGAAAAGTACCAGGATTTGAATTGAATTGAGATCATGGAATATGCAGGTAGAAGTGGAACCAATAATCATAGGAGCACTACGAACCAGACCTTAGCCATTGAAAAGGAATCTTGAGAAGGTAGGAGCCGATAGAGCACCCAGCACTTGTGAAGAAAAACGTCCTTTGCAGTTATAAGTAGGGCAATGCACATGGAAGAAGAATTTAAAAAGTCCAAACTGACCACAATAGGTTGCCAAAACTGATGATAGCAAGGTGTTATCCTATCTGATTTCAAGGTAGAATGGGATAAAAGTAAAGATTGAGAATTCCATTATTAATTTATTTCAGGTAAAGGTAAAATAAACTTAATTACAATAATAAGAATAAGCTTAGAAGCTTTGCACCCATCTAAAAGGCGATAGAGAGCCCGCAAGCTTATATTGCGGAGTGAGCAATTAGGAACCAGGAACCTACTTGAAACAGCACATACTGTGAGGAAAGGGATGTATTCCTAAGGCAACTGGATGTATCCAGGCACACCATACTATAAACCACCAGTCTCTGTAGACTGTGATTCACAAAGAAGAAAAAAAGTTATAAATTTAACACTTTTCAGATGAGGGGAAATTACCTTATACATTGCTGCATTTTGGCTTTTATTCACAAGATGCCAATGTCAAAGGATATTTAAAAAGAAAATAAATAAATAAACCAAATGAATAAAAGCCTCCCTCCGCTCTTCAAATCTCCCGGATGACATCTTCGCGCCCACCTCCTGCCCTTAAAATAAACTTCCTCAGTGACCGCGAGAGCACAGCGGTTTCGAAATCCCCGTTATTTACACCTATTAAGAAGAGTTTTACAACGAGAAGGCCCGCAGATTGAAGCACATCACCAGATGATTGTTAATCACCGACGGAGTAATGATGGACAGACTGCCATGTATTTGAGGCCCTGTGGTTGGGTGTCTGCCTAAAAGGCTGCGGCCAAAATATTCAGAGGAAATGCTCCAGCTCGTCTCCGTTAGGAATGTATGCATGGAAGAAGGGGGGGGGGGGGGGGAGGGGGGGGAGTTAGAGAATCAGTCCAGGAACAGCAATGCATGTGGCGATGATGATGATGACGGGCTGACCTTTAATGCTGCTGCTGCTTCTTCTTCTCTTTGCGGGGAAAAATAAACGACGTTCTCATCCGCCATGACACAACCTGGTTTTAAAGTGACGTAAACTTGATGGAATTCAGATCTGGAAGACAATATCTGGATATCTGGATCAAGCATGGAAGGGAAATCTCTCTCTCTCTCTCTCTCTCTCTCTCTCTCTCTCGTAAGCTCACATGAATCGTAGCTAATTGTTTTACCAGTTTGGTCTGGATTAGAGCTACAAAGGATGTCTACTCTCATCCCCACACATACACACACAAACACACACACACAATATGTGTGTGTGTGCATCTGTTTGTCCACCTATCTAATACAATTTATAATTATAGACTTGCATACCACACTTTTCTCACTGACATTCCAAGCAAATGTAGGCCCATCCAATAACATATAAGTTAATACTTCTGTTGAGAGAGAGAGAGAGAGAGAGAGAGAGAGAGAGAGAGAGAGAGAGAGAGCTGAATACTATAGCATGGTCTATGGGTAGATAGAATTTTTCACAAGTTTATATGAAAAAACTTGGTTCCGACGCGCTATCACAAGAGTTACTGTACTTTGAAGTTGATAGAAAGTGCTTTTCAAAAAAAAAAAAAAAAAAAAAAAAAAAAAAAAAAAGAAAAAAATGCTACTTGTCTATTTCCCCTTTCCACTTACTGATAAAATTATTACTATTATTATTATTATTATTATTATTATTATTAGCTAAGCTACAACCCTAGTTAGAAAAGCAAGACAAGATGCTATAAGCCCAAGGGCTCCAATAGGGCAAAGTAGCCCAGTAAAGAGAGGAAACAAGAAAATAAACGATATAAGAAGTAATGACAAATTAAAATAAAATATCTTAAAAACATTAACAACATGATAACAGATAATTGATATATAAACTATAAAAGGACTTATGTAAGCCTGTTCAACATAAAAACATTTGCTGCGAATTTGAACTTTTGAAGTTCTACCGATTCCTACTACTAATTTTGTAAATAAAAAAGTTTTTTATTTCAGCTTCTGATTTTCCAAAGGGGTTGTGAGTGGTTGGACAAATTAGTTTACCCGGCAATTATTTCTTAATTCAATAATGTATCAGCAAGAAATGTAAAATAATTGATTACATTGCATTTGTCTGTCAAAATCGTACAAATCATCGCTGGAGTTCCAGTAATTATCTTTAGAATTTCATATAGCTTGCCTGCTTCCGCGCATGTGCTGAATAGAAAAAGAAACTACATATTAGAAAATGTAATATTGTCGTTCAGGTATTTAACTTTCCAACCAACTTCCGTTTGACTGTTTCTGTGTAAGCGCAAATTACGAAAGATGCTATTTCTTATTTTTTTTTTAACGGAGAAGTCATAACCATTTGAATTAAGTCGATCATAAACACAAAGTGCGCAACCACCCTTGTGAAAGTGGGAAGTTTCTGGTCTGGCATGTGGCAGTAATAATAATAATAATAATAATAATAATAATAATAAATAATAATAATAATAATAATAATAATAATAATAATTCCCTTATAGTATCTTAATTCTTTGGTATTAAAGCTCTTTCTCGAATTTCTACAATACCTTTTTTTTATGCCGATTCTTTTAAATGGTTGATAAAATCACTTCATTATGAAATCACTCAATAAATAAATCATGATTCTACTTTGAAGAATTTTCACGATCGCCCGGACTTCAGTCGGATCTATTTTAGGGAATTAAATTGGTTATCTTATGATTCAAGGTCTCATGATATCCTTTTAAAAACTTATAAAAAGAAAAATAACATAAAATACAATAAGAAGAATATTTTTTTCCCGTGGAATTTATATTGCAATATCCAAATAAGGGTTTTAATATTGTGGTCGCTTTTATATGTGATATATATTTTTTTAGAATTCTCTCTCTCTCTCTCTCTCTCTCTCTCTCTCTCTTCTCTCTCTCTCTCTAATTGAACAAGTCCTCCATGAATTAACCATGTAAGTTATTATGAATTACGGTATGCATACGCTTGCCTTTTCGTGTCGCTTTCTGTAAGAATTGAAAAAAAAAAGAAAATTAGCAAAAATTATATATACATATATATAAACACACACACACACACACACACACACACACATATATATATATATATATATATACATACATATATATGTTTTTTAACGTGGTTGAGGATTAAATCTTGTTCATTTTTAATTTTACATTTGTAAATACGAGGCTTCACTCAATTTCATCTCTCCCAAATCGTCTTCACAAAAAATTAGACGTGGCTCACCCAATGGGAATGTAATGCATTAGAATCTTTTATAGTATTTATATAATTCAATTTGTTTATTCATATTTGAATATTTTCTGCAAGATATTTTTGGCTGAATTTGGAGTATTTCTTTTAGAGATTATACTTGGTACGGATAAAAAGTCGGAACCGATCTTACGAAACTGCAAAACTAAGTTAGAGAAGAGTTGGGTCGACACACTTGTCTATTTGTGTTCACAAAAATCTTAGTAATTACTTCGGCTTCATGGTAATAATCGTTAAAGGGAAAAACATTCGTATACCCAAATAAATGAATCTGAAATGAAAATCCTTATCTTCCTTATGTACTTTTGTTGCAATTTAATCATAGATTTTTAATGGTATCATGATGATGAAATATGGCTTGGTAACTTACAAACGTAATCAGGAGCCTGTTTTAAACGGCAACCGTAAGTGGATTATATACGAAAGAGTGCTTTTGACAACTGATAAGGATTTATATCAATATCATACGATCACCCTATTACTTTTCACAATTGAATTTGTGACATGTTAAATATTTATTTTGAAGTTTATTGATTTTTTTTTATACTCATCACTATGTTGATGAGTTTAAAAATATATGACTGCCCTCCCTCCGACCATATAGATGGTAAGCAGCTCTTCTAGGAGAAGAATACTTCAAATTCAAACCATTGTTCTCTAGTCTTGGGTAGTGCCATAGACTCTGTACCATGGCCTTCCACTGTCTTGGGTTGGAATTCTCTTGCCCCAGAGTACATTCGGGCACACTATTCACTCTTATTTTTCTTCCTCTTGGTCTTCAAGTTTTTATAGTTTATACACCAACGATTTATTTTAATACTGTAATTGTTCTTGAAATATTTTATTTTAATTGTACATTACTTCTCTTAATTTATTAATTTTCTTATTTCCTTTCTTCACTGGGCTATTTTTCCCCGTTGAAGCCCTTAGCCTTAAAGCATCCTGCTTTTCCAACTAATGTTGTAGCTTAGCTAATAATAATAATAATAATAATAATAATAATAATAATAATAATAATAATAATAATAATAATAATAATAATAATAAATGCGTTTTCCTCTAAACAATGCAAAACTCTGTCAAAATAGCGCTCGCTTTTCGTGAATCTTTACATAACCACAAACTTGAATTACCACCATATTTCCCAAAGGGAAATGAGCCCATTTAACAATAAAACAATTTTATACACTCGTCATATTCACACGCGGTTGGAGTAAAAAGTAATAAAACAGAGGAGGAGAGAAGAGTAATAAAAAAAATGACACAGTTTCTCGAAAGAGAACCTGAGGTAATATTACGATAATTGTTTTCGACATCCCAGGATCCAGTAAAAGAACTCGAGCGGAAGTGGCCAGCCCAGCGGTACGCCCTTAGACGAAGAGCCACCGTTACCGCAGGGGTGCCTTTTCGTTATTATGACGAACACACGCCCTCTTTTCCTTCATTCCCCTCCTCCTCCTCCTTCTCCTTCACCCCCTTCCCCCCAAAAAACTCCTCCCTCACCCGGATTTTCAGAGAACTCATCCAAAAGCAGCAGTCATTGCTTGAAGCGTAAGCATGATGGATTCGTCAGTTGGTGATGTGGGTGACGAGGGAAAGACACGGATTGGCAAACGATTGATTGATTTATATCGTATACTGGCGTCACATCGAGGCTTATCGACGACGGAGATAAAATCGTCATAATCCGTAATGCCTTGAAGAGGTCGGGCGATTTGGCAGAGGTACAGTAAGGTATTGAGATTCTTGAACTGGAATTAGGATTTACTTTTCTCTCTCTCACTAAACTTATTCATCCTCTTTCCTCTTTCGTTTTTCCTTTTCTGGGCTAATTGGCCTTCTTTCCTTCAAGAGGCGGGTTAGGTCTTAATCAATTTTCCTCTCTCATCATCCTAATAGTTGACTGTTTTAAAGATCTTCTCTTTTAAAAGATGTTATGACTGTTATGACAGAAACTTTCCTTTCAATGATAATATGGAAAATTTATGATGAGGCAGAATACAATACGGACAGTTTATCAACTAGAAATTAAAACCGTTATATCTGAACATTATTATTATTATTATTATTATTATTATTATTATTAGTATTAGTATTACTATTATTAGCTAAGCTATAACCCTAGTTGGAAGAGCAGGATGCTATAAACCCAAGGGATCCAACAAGGGAAAAACAGCCGAGTGAGGAAAGGAAACAAGGAAATAAATAAACTAAAAAAAAAGTAATAAATAATTAAAATAAAATAATCTAAGACCAGCAGCAACAATAACATAGATCTTTCATATATAAGCTATAGAGACCGATCAGCCCGTTCAACGGAGAAAAAAAAAAAAAAAAACATTCGCAGCGAGTTTGAACTTTTCAAGTTGAAACAGATGCTGATATCTTCATCAATGAAATCAGGTATCAATTGGATCCGGGTCACTACTTGAATGAGTAAACACTTAATCGTACAATAGGGGCTGTGGCCATATGAGGTTTGAAGCTTCAACCTAATTATCAAACTTGAAACAGATCTAGAGGGCGTCTTTCGTGATGGGACTAACAACAGGTGATAATAATGCCAGAGAAATGGCAAATAATTATCGGTTGTGGTTTTTGTCTTTAAAATAGTAATTTTATTCTTGAATGCTTTCAAAGGACACTGATTCAAATTCTGGTAAATTATTTTTTGAAATTTCAGAGACAAACAACATAAAATACAATTTTAAAAATTTATTTTTCCGTATTGAATTAACAATACTGGGTTCGTTATTAATGTTTTTCATTTAATGACTTAGCGTCGCTCGTTGCAAAATCGTTAGTGGAAGACAGTGTTTTTAGGATTTAATTATCTAAACTTCCTTCGTCCGTAAATATTAGTGCTAATGATGACAGCCGTGCGACACACACACACACACACACACACACATATATATATATATATATACGTATGCTGAATATTTATCAATAACACCCGTTAAATTAATCAATGTAAATATCAATCACAAGGGCATTTAATAACGAAATCTACCTTTGGGAACGTATATCCACTGGAAATTCATTTATGATAAATGATTCTGGCTGGGCAAGGACTCGAACCTATGCCTCTGAGTCGAAACAATGCTAGCGAGGAACTCTAATCATACTATATTTGTATGTGTATATGTAAACACACACATACATATACACACACGACATATATATATATGTGTGTGTGTATGTGTGTGTATATATATATATATATATATATAAACTTGTCGGAATTACAACGAAACATGAAGGATTTTGTCTTCCAAGGATCCCTCCCTCAATTATCTATAAAAAAAATCTTTTCAGCATTTTATTCAGGCAAAAATGAAGAAAATATTGTCGAAGACAAAATTTTGGGCGAAAATTAAAACAAATCGTCCCTCCTTGGCCGACAAAATTAAACGAAATTCAATCAAGTTCTGGAATGGTGAAGTTAACCACCATTTAGTGGTCAATGCAGTATTCTGGGTCAGTGGGTGAAACAAGTATCACTTTTCGTGATAATGAGGCTTAAACGCAAAAGGCTCGTAAGCTGGAAAACTAAGAACCCTTATAACGTAATCACCACATTCCAAAGTAATTGGCTGAGATCATTTTAGTCTTGGTTATTTTTTTTTTTCATTATTCTTAAAATATCGTTTAAACTGAAGCTTACTAATTAGCTCACCATGAAAGAAGTTACTAGAATCTTGTATGTTTTACATGTATACATATGTAACTGTTTGTATTTTAATTAGCTTTAAAATGTTGAATATTCAGGTAATATTTCATGGTGCAATTCTGTTCAACAGATGTCGCTCTTGTAATTAAAATTTCTGAATAAAACAATACTTTTTTAGTTTTTGTTTCTAGACCTGGTGCATGCATAGTATTTACTTCCTATCATCGAAATTTTCGGAAATATAATCAATTATTTTTCTAATTGATTCAATCAGAGATTAAAGCGTAGCCACCGTGAGATATTTCTATTCACGATGGCAACGTTGATTTTAGCCGTATAATTTAATTGACTCGAGGTGAGAGAACGTAATAATGGTATATTAATTTCTAATCAGAAATTGAGTAGTGTCGAGAATATGATTAATACAAGTGAATATATATATATATATATATATATATATATAAATATATATATACATATATGAAAAAGCCAATTTTGTGGAGAGTCCTGCGTTGTTATGGATTTCCTCTTAAATATGTAAATTTGATTAAGTCTGTTCATGAGCTGAGCAAGTGCAAAGTTAATGCTAGTGGAATCCGATCAAATGAATTTCCAGTGGAGTACTACAAGGTAATGTGTTGTCACCTTTGTTGTTTATCCTCCTCATGGATTTTGTAAAACATAGAACAGTAGAGGAGGGTGGAAAAGGATTTGACTGGATTGGTAACAGGAAATTAGCTGACCTAGAGTATGCTGATGCTGTTGTCCTTATTAGGAGAACACCACAGGACTTGTAAAGATTGCTTAACAGAATGCAGGAAATATCACAGGAGGTTGGGCTCAAGATAAATAGAAGAATAGACAAAGATGATGAGAACAGAATATGCAATG
>NC_090762.1:49038193-49045693 GCF_036898095.1 Palaemon carinicauda | reverse complement strand
CTAAATTCTTAAAAACATCTGTTAGGCATGCTGAGAATAATTTAGGAGAGGGGAGGGTCCCCCTGTCTAATTTCTTTCTCAGTTGGAAATTTTCTCACTATTTTCATGTAGTTTTAGGGTTGCTGTACTACCATTATAGATATTTTCAAGTCTTCTAACATATAATTCATATATTCCTTGTCTCTTAAGTGCTTTAATTACTGCTGAAGTTTTGATAGAATCAAAAGCTTTCTCGTAATCTATAAATGCAATGCAATCTAGTGGTTGTCATACGCTAATGATTTTTATGTTTTCATTAACTGGTTAATTACCTGAATAGGGTCAGTTGTTGAATACCCACCTGCCCTCTTGGTTGACTAAAGTTTAACTGTATTTTTATTTGGCCTAATATGATATTTGTAAATTTTTTATATATTACGGAGAGTAAACTTGATGGATGGTAATTTTTCAGGTCTTGTTTGTCTCCCTTTTTTGGTAATTAGCATAATGATAATGTTTTCAGCGCAATGATAATGATATAGAGCGTTCTTTTAGACATTTGGTGTAGAGTTCAGCGGGTTTTACTACAATGAAATCTCGTCCATCTATAAATCAATCAATTGTTTGGCCATATTATCCTGCTGATTTGCCTGTTTTCATGCCCATTAATGCTTTCTTTACTTCTCCTAAAGTCACGTTTGGAACTGGCTTAGGTGTATCATTATTTCTATTGGCAAATTTATTTCTTACATCAATATTGTATAGCATTTTATAGAAATTCTGCAATTTTTATCACTTCATCTCTTTTGTTGATTATATTTACATTTTAATTCTTTAAAGCAAGTATCTGTTAGCGTTACGTTTCAAATCTTCTTTTAATTAATCTGATTCTTCTTCCTTTCTTTAGTGTTTCCTCAATTTTGGTCTGATTGTGTTTACGAATGTCTTGGGTTTTTAGTTTGTTTATTGTTTTGGATAGTTCTAACTGTATTTTATCTCTCTTGGATTTTACCCTCATTTCCAATCTTTTCTTTATTAGGTTTTTTATGTTATGTGATAGTTTTCCTTTATCTTGTTTAGGAACTTTTCCACCTATCTTTTGTGCTGACTCCAATACTAATTTTCTTAGGTTACTATTCGTTCCTTCTTTACTTGCTTCCATTTCATCGTGTAGATAGGAGTACCTATTTTGCATTGCTAAACTAAACTCATCAGGTTTTTCTTTTATTACAGGAGTATTTGTTTTTTTTCCTTAGAAGTTTTTCTCTTTCTTTCCTTAGATCTAGACAAATTTTACTTCTCACTATTCTATGGTCACTTGACTTTTAACGTGTTTAACAATATTACATCCTCAACTAAATTAACTTTTTCAATGAGAATAAACTGTTTTTTCGTTTTCTCATATGGGCTTCTCCATAACGATTTTTTATGTTCTTTTTTTTATAAATAAAAAGAGTTTCAGCAAATTCTGAAGAAAAAAAAACAGCAAATTTACCTAAAGCTTGATTCTCCTCTCTTCTCTTGACATATTTTATCATTAGAATCACCCAAAATAAATGTAAATTGAGTCTACTCTTTTATTCAAAGATATCTCCTGATTTTTATGAAATATTTCTATTTCTTCCTCTGTATGGGATGTTGTTGGTCCATGCGTTTGAATAATTTTCAGTTTATATTCTTATTTTGTTTGACAATCAATCCTACAATTCTATCCCTGATAAAATTCTTGTAAGTTACCTGCAAGATTTTTT
Organism: Palaemon carinicauda; assembly: GCF_036898095.1. Lineage (NCBI taxonomy): Eukaryota > Metazoa > Arthropoda > Malacostraca > Decapoda > Palaemonidae > Palaemon > Palaemon carinicauda. The sequence continues at coordinate 49,043,963 of NC_090762.1, read as the reverse complement.
ATTATTAAGAAACCCCGCTCCATTTTCTTTCTCCCTTTCATCCTTTCATATGCATATAAATATATATATATATATATATATATATATATATATATATATATATATATATATGTATAAATATATACAGTATATATATATATCTATATATATATATATATATATATATATATATATATATATATATATATGTATATATATATATATATATATATATATATATATATATATATATATTATACACATGTCCTAATTCTTGTATGAAGATATGTGTTGTACGTCAAGGTAAATGAGGTCTATAATCATGAGAATTCCACACACAAACACGCACACACACACACACACACAGAGGCAGGCACAATGAATACAAGTGATGTTTACCTGTACACACACATATATATATGTATATATATATGTATATATATATATATATATATATATATATACATATATATATATATATATATATATATATATATATATATATATATATATATTGTATATATGTGTGTGTATGTGTACAGGTAAACATTACTTGTCTTCCTTGTGCCTGCCTCTGTCTGTCTGTCTGCCCCTTCCTACTTCTTCTATGTTGCCCTATGCAAATACGACGAACCAAACAAGTTATATTTGCATTTCAAAGCGCGCCCCATTATACAGGACTATATTTAAGTAGGTAATCCCTATGGTTGAACTCTCTCTCTCTCTCTCTCTCTCTCTCTCTCTCTCTCTCTCTCTCTCTCTCTCTCTCTCTCTCTCTCTCTCTCTCTTCCCGAAATGACCAGAAAACTTCCGGCCGGGAACTCGAAGCTATGAGAACTTTTGTTCGAGCGTGGGAAAGCTTGAATCGGAAAGACGAAAACACCGTTATATATGGTACCTCGCGTCCCTACGAATTCCTCGAGTAGATTGAAGATCAAATACTACTTGGTTAATGTGCTGTAAGATTGGTAGCATCAAAGAGAGGAGTTTAGGTGATTCATGATGCTCATCTCAATTTGCTTCATATTCAATACTTTGGATTCTTCTTTTGTTTTTATGTGAACCTGTAAACCTTTTATATGAACAATTAAACCTTTATTTATTGTTTCATCTCTATGTATATTTAGTTCTGGGTGTTCCTAGTTTGGTTTCTATAAGTGTATTCAATTTTGTAAAGAGCATTTTATTCTGTAAAGTATTTTTGATTCCGTGAAGCACATGCTGATTTTGTTAAGTGCATTTGAATTGTAATAAGAACATTTGAACTATCTTCAGTACATTTGAATTCTTTTGAATACCATTGAATTAGGTTCATTTCGCTTTGTAAAAGTACATTAGATTCTGCAAAACAATTAACATCTAGAATGGCATTAGTTAACCATCTTCAACAAGATATTCTACATCGGTTACCTCTATAACAATACAACGTAATGAATTCCTATATTCCAACATGTGTATATTTTCTCAATGTATTGCACTTTGAAAAAATGCAAAGAAACCGTGGGAATTCTCAGCGTTTTTTAATAATGTAGAAAGAAGGGACACAATAAGAGAATAGGAAGATTTCGGAAAGTAAATATATGATGCTTCTGCATGAACGCTAGTCATGATATTCACTTTATTACATTTGATGACGATAATGATGATAGTGTGAAATATGATTGGATTAAGTCATCCAAAGGAAGAAATGTTATTATTATTATTATTATTATTATTATTATTATTATTACTAGATAAGCTATAACCCTAGCTTGAAAAGCAAGAGGCTATAAGCCCAAGGGCTCCAACAGGGAAAAATACCCCAGTGAGGAAAGGCAGCAAGGAAATAAATAAACTACAGTAAAAGTGATGAACAATTAAAATGAAATATTTTACGAGCAGTAAAATGACAGTTAAGATAAAATATTTTACGAAAAGTAAAATGACTATGAGTAAAAGCAAATTGAAAATATTAAAGGAGACGTACCCACTTGTCATTTTAATGAAGCATATGTTCTTTCATAACATTACTGAGAAATTACATCACTTTACGGACCTATGAAAAATGTTGCTATGCAAGTACCTATTTCTGCTAGATATAGTCTCTCTCTCTCTCTCTCTCTCTCTCTCTCTCTCTCTCTCTCTCTCTCTCTCTCTCTCTCTCTCTCTCTCTGTGTGTAATCAAACCTCGATGACGAATGAAACATTCTCTATCTTTGACGAAGACCGAAGAAACCATATCAATTTAACCTGTAAAGAAAACGACCTAGTTTCAGTTAAAAAGAAAATATTTACATATTCGGACAAAATATCGACAATAAATGTGTCAGTAGATCACTCCGCCAGTGGAAACGATAGATCATGAATATTGAACGCATTAGAGGTGATTTAAAAAAAAAATCCTGCAGTAATCACCAAATTCCCGTTAACTGCGGTTTGCCTACGTGGCAAAAAAATATTGGTTTTCTTTGGAGCACTTGGTCGTTTTAAACACTCAACTTGGGAACGTTCATTACGAAGATTGAAATAATGACCGCCAGAACTGGTAATGAATCTTGAAAATGGCTGTGAGTCAAATTTCTTCTTCTTCTTCTTCTTCTTCTTCTTCTTCTTCTTCAGCCAGCACTGTTCAAAATCCACGAGAACCCAATTCATCTAAAATATATCCCTAAATAAGGGGTTCCCAACCTTTTTGTCCTTTATTTATCCCTTGGGCATTTTTATAGATGCATGTGTGCCCATAAAAATAAGGATGAAATGAGAAGCAAAGAAATCGATATTTTAGTATAATTCTATTATTCAATTTCAATGCAAATTGCATCATGCATTGCGCAGTACTGGCTATTCTCTCATATCCAATGTACCCTCTGGAGAGTCAAAATATACCACTGGCACTAGGGCTACTTGTACCCCAGGTTTGGAACCCCTACCCTAAATGAATCTGGATGTATGATAGAACACACCTGCAAATGTGTATGTATAGATATCTACTCTACATCATCATCATCATCTCCTCATACGCCTATTGACGCAAAAGGCCTCGATTAGCTTTCACCAGTCGTCTCTATCGTAAGCTTTTAAAGCAATACTTCTCCGTTTATCATATCCTACTTCACTCTTCATAGTCCTCAGCCATGTAGGCCTTAGTCTTCCAATTCTTCTAGTGCCTTGTGGAACCCAGCTGAACGTATGGTGAACTAATCTCTCTTGGAGAGTACGAAGAGCATTCCCAAACCATCTCCATCTCGATTTACCCCTCACCATGATCTCATCCATATATGGCACTCGAGTAATCTCTCTTATAGTTTCATTTTTAATCCTGACCTGCCATTTGACTCCCAATATTCTTCAGAGGACTTTGTTTCATTGTCATTGTCATGCCACGAGTCATGTCCATACTGTAACACAGATCTCACTAGACTGATATATAGCCATGCATACGTATATTATACATACATGCATCTATCGTGCATACATACGTACACAAAAAAACGTAGAATAGTTACACGATATATTGACCTTTACTGCACGCGTTCGATGATAATGTATTCCGCAACTGTAAACATATTCCATACAAGTTTCAAAGTAAAATCGTACCAAAAATATAAAAGATAAAAAGAATAGAGATTATTCAGCTGGTCAAAACATCCCGAACAAGCACATTTTACAATTGATAATATGACCAATAACGCTCAAAGTTTTGTTAGGAGGGCGGTGCTCCAAAAATAAATAAAAAAACAAATGCATTGGCAACTGAGGAAACATTGCAAAAAGTGTTGTTTCAGCACAAGAAATTTGCATAGACAGGGAGAAAGTGGGACTGTGCAAGTATCTGTTATTGTTAAAAGCTTTATATTTTCCATAAGAGCACTTTTCATGAATTGTCAGTTTGTTTACTGTGAAAATCTCCTAATAACGAATTTATATAATTATGCTATTAGTTGTGAATTTGATTATTGTTAAAATCACCTGATTATTTATCATTATAATTACTTTTACAATAAATTTTGTATTTGAATACTTATAAAATCTCTGATTTCATAATTACTTGGATTACTACTAAATTTATTTTTCTTATTACTATTTGATCATTATTTTTACATGAAATTTTATTAAATCCAGAGATTGAGATATTGCAGATTATACCGAAACAGCTAGAACTTCATGTAATCATGGATAATAAACAGTAAATATTTACAAAAGAAAGTGTACCTTGGGTTACAGCTATACAAAAACAAAATGACTTAATAAGCAAACTTTTTCCTTCCATCTCGAAATCTTAGGCAAATCTTCCTAAGAAGGATTACCTCTAAAGGACCTTACGTACCCGTATATCTGACAAATCTGTATTTTCTACCTAGCTCTTGTTAGAATTATTTTGACTGTCCGTACGCGACGATCAAATAGATTACTTAAATTCACGCAACATGAATTGATTTTATTTCACGTGATCTACTTATAAATTACCCAAGTAAGAATAATATATAAAACAGCATATGGAAATAGTATATATCACATAATTTCCGGTTGTAATGTATAATAAAAGAATAAATGAAACTTATCTCTTATTGTATTTTTAATTACTAATCCGACAACTTGCACAAGCTTCGTTGGACTAATATGGATATTTTTATTTAATTTTCATTTCCCGTTACTTTGGTTATAATTTAGAAATTTTGGGGGTGGTTAATTAATTTATAGGCTGGCCTTATGCCAGCATGGAACTTTGTATTAAGGCAACCTAACCTGTAAGTGTGGCAAGAGTATTGGAGGCCCAGTGTGTAAACTCCTATGTCTGGATTTTGTTTTTTCAAGAGTTTGCATTTTTTGTGTTTATATTGTATGAAATTGAAAAATAGGATGTATTTCAGATTTTTTTTTATTATTATTATTTATTTGATTGTTTCTTTGTTATTTTTTGTAATTAGAAAACCATTGAAGCCCAATCCATCAGGGGAACTTTCATATGGGAAAGTAAATTGAACGATTTCCAATGTGGCATCTTTGTTATGAAATCTTGATTATAGACACAACTGAACTTCCTTTATATTTCCACGCGCGCACACAAACCCAGACACACACACACACACACATATATATATATATATATATATATATATATAATATATATATATATATGTATATATATATATATATATACACACACACACATATATATATATATATATATATATATATATATATATATATATGTATATATATATATATATATATATATATATATATATATATATATATATATATATATATATATATATATATGCTTGTGTGTGCTTGCGTGCATTCTCTTTAAAGCAAATTTGCAAGAGGACTGCAAAAATCCAACCGGTTCCCTCCCGAATATTAATAGTTAATCAAGGCTGCGAAACATCAAGTATGCGTCATCGGCCATGATTCATTGTATAAACGTTTATAGCTTTCAGCGGCGAATCTACCCGGTGGCACCAGCCACCCGTTGAGATACTACCGCTAGAGATTTATGGGGTCCTATGACTGGTCAGACAGTACTACATTAGATCCTTTTCCCTGGTTACGGTTCATTTTCCCTTTGCCTACATATACAACGAATAGTCTGGCCTATTCTTTATAAATGCTCCTCTATCCTCATACACCTGACAGCACGAAGATTACCAAACAATTCTTCTTCACCCAAGGGGTTAACTACTGCTCTGTAATTGTTCCGTGGCCACTTTCCTCTTGGTAAGGGTAGAAGAGACTCTCTAGGTATGGTAAGCAGCTCTTCTAGGAGAAAGACACTCCTAAATCAAACCATTGTTCTCTAGTCTTGGGT
>NC_090762.1:48833193-49033193 GCF_036898095.1 Palaemon carinicauda | reverse complement strand
TTAGTTGATATTTCTTGTGCTGAAACCATGCTAAAACCAAGGTCTTGAAATAAGAACAAACCATAATTAGATTTTAACTGCAAGAATTATGGAAGTTTTGAGAGTGATAGCATAATCGAATTCTTGTTTACGTGAAAATTAATGTAACTCGAATCATGTACACCACAATATTGAATAAATTCACTAAAATTCATGGCATTGCAAATGCAATTAGTCACAGCCATTTCAAAAATCTCATATCAACCATTCTTCTAGCTAAATTGCATGTTCTATGATAAAAGTCTTCTTTTTCTCTCCCCAGTTTTCAATGCCATCATTTAGAAAATTACACTCTGTTATCTTTAATTCTATATGACAATATGGCCCGAAGTAGCTTTACAATAATGTTAGAAGAGGCTAGATTCCAGAGCTGAAGCATTTGCATGAATCACTTTAAATCGACATGCATAATATCATCAGTTAATTACAATAATAATAATATATTAATAAAATCATGCTTAGTAATACAACCTGTTTATCTGGGGTAGAAGCCAATTCAGTGGAAATCTGCACTTACGTAGTCGAGGGTTGTTGGGTGATTTTATCACATTAAAACTTAAAGAGCGCAGAACTAACACTTAACACGTTAACTGAAATGGCCGTGTGTTTTTTTTTTTTTTTTTTTTTTTGGGGGGGGGGGGCGTTGACTGGATAAGGATTGTGACAAAATAAAAGTAAAGTGCGTAGACCATTTCTCAGTTTGCTAAGACTTATAAATCTGCATAAAATGCACAGGAACATGACATTCTATCCATTGTTATGAGTATGATTTCTCAGTCATCTCGAATTCCGTAAGTCTCTCTCTCTCTCTCTCTCTCTCTCTCTCTCTCTCTCTCTCTCTCTCTCTCTCTCTCTCTCTCTCTCTCTCTCAAAAAAAAAAAAAAAAAAAAAAAAAAAAAATTGGTTTTGCTAAATTGAATTACTATTCGTAAGAGTTTATTGGACATGTAATATTCCTGTTTGATCTTTAAGAGTTTTTCAAAAAGTATATCTTCGTTTACTCTTGTGGATCTAAAAGTGAATTCGAAGTGCGAATAATTGTTATTGACAGTTTCATATTGATATACTGTATTTGTATTCATACTTAATATGTAAAGAGGAAATTGTACCATACTCTGTATTCTTACTCCTTTGACTTAAATCATCTTAGTTTTAATAGCATCAAATGTAATTATTTATGGATCTAAAAAAAATCTCTTATTTTTTTTTATTTCTAAACTACACCCTAATGATCTAATCACCAATCTATGGTTAACCATTCTTTGTACGCGATTAGAATATATTAAAGAATTTTTTTTGACATACTTTCCCTATATTAACTTTCTGTAACCACATATTATGCAGAAGTTTGCCTCAAAATTTTCAACTCCTATATCTTGCAACGATAGATTATTATTGTTATTGTTGTTGTTGTTGTTGTGACATTTTTACAGTAATTTGTCATATGCTAGTTCAAATATTTTTGTTTTTTTGCAATTTCATTAGACTTGATTATCACCGACGACCTGCTTAATTACCGCTACTAGCTGTGTACCGTAATGATTGTTTACGTCAGGCGTCTGTGTCTTGTTCTCATCCCAATACGAAACTTCTGAGCAACGGAAGAGGCATGACAATTCGGGTAAGTAGAGTACTTTAATATATATCTATGGAAAAAATATTCAAATTGAGTTTATATGTCTCTATTGTTTTGATTGGTGATCGATGACGTCATTTAGCAACGTTCCAGTGGTCAAACGTGATAGTGAATAATCACGCTCTTACTGTTTTGTGGTGAGATATCTTTTATCATTTATATCATATCTTTGATCCTCCCAGTTTTACATCATAATTTATTTGGGAGTTTTTTTCGGTTTAACGTAATTGTTGCTTTTTTACACTCATTTGCCGGTAGTCTACTAACTTCTGCAATTTGTTGGTATAATTAGGCTAATCATGGCCAGCGATTTTGAAGTTCCTTGTGTTGTCCAAAGGACAAGGTTTGTGTATTTACAGTTCTTTTGCTGGTTATTAGTTTAAAGATTGCTGACGGCTATGCTAAATTGTACTATAGGCCGGAATTGTGAGTGTGAAACCATGGTTAATGCTAGGCTAGGGCATTGTTAGTTAGAGTCCTTTGTAGAAAGGCGGACACTGGTTCTCGGGTATAGAAAGAAGGGTAAAGTTGTACTGTATTACAGATTCTCATTTCGAACAGAAAATATGTTTCCCTGTAGGAAATGATTTGATTTAATCGAATTTGACCTTCATTTCAACTGCAATCAAACAGAACTACCAGTTCAACTAACTTCAAGTAGCCAAACTGGTTGTTGTTGTTGTGGATGAAATGAAGGTGAAAACCCTTCCCAAGTCACAACCCCCTAGCCGGGGGCAAACCCCGGACCCCCTTCCCAGGTCACAATCCTGAGGGGGCAAGCCCCGGACCCCCTTTCCAGGTCACAACCCCTAGCTGGGGGCAAGCCCGGGACCCCTTTCCCAGGTCACAACCCCTAGCCTGGGCAAGCCCCGGACACCCTTCCCAGGTCACAAACTTGTACTGGCAAGCAGTAATGTTGAGCTGCGCACGCTAAGAACATTTAAATTAAAGAAATTAATTACTTTCTTTTATGACCCGGACGACGAAACTAGTGGGTCACCAGGGTGTTGAGACTGTGACGTCCTAACTTCTATGAACGGCAATAGGGACACTGTAAACTTTGGGGTATTACATTATGTGATTTAAGGAAATTAACAACACTGGATGATGTATCAGTAAATTCCCCATGAAATTTAGCAAATGCTTTAAAGTATGGAATACTACAGCCTTTACAGGTTTCTATAGCTTCCATCGCAAAATACGAAAAAAACCTCGCTTGCAATAACAAAGACCTGACTAGAACAAAGGTTTCCACGGAAAAGGCTTTGTTGGAAGGGGTATGAAGAGACCACTTGAAGAGATAAGGGAATGGGGTAGGGAAATATTACCCCCCCCCCATGTGCAAACTTTACATACGTATAGGTTCGTGATTGGTTAACAGAAACACAACAACGGAGTCTAGAAAGTAAACATGAATGAACTAGAATGGGAAACTTGTCCAGAGCAAGTATTTATGTGAAATTGGGGCATGACAAGGTAATAACAAAATGTATAAAAGTAATATAGCAAGATAAAATGGAGTGTATGATAAATAATATTTATTGGGAATATAAAATGAGGTGATTTTATAAGGTATCGGATAATAAAACGAGTAATACTGGGGTCAAACGTAATGTGTATAGTTGTACTGGATCAAGTCGTATACTTGAATAACACAGGTGAAGTCGAATAGTTAAATTTGGCGGGTAGAGAAGAAATCCTATTGGTGGAGGAGGAGTTTATGCGCAAAAGGTCGAAACCTTCTATGTTCAAACGAACAAACAAGAGCGACTACAACCGTCCCGTAAAATGACAAAAAATAAATGAAAAACACTGCTAATCTTAGCATGTTACGCTAACATTGCAAATGTTAGCATGTTACGCTAACATTGCAAATGTTAGATTGCGCAGCTCAATATTACTGTATTCTTTCATTGGTTTATTATACATCCAAGAAGGTAATGTATAGAGAAGAAAAGGCTTGTTTTACCATTATATACCGTTTCCCCAGTATGCTTTCCGCCTAGACAAGGTCCCTAGGGAGACCGTCATTTACCCAAAAGAACAGGCCCAATCCACTTGGGTTCGGACCCTTAATGAGCTGGAGTGTGTCAACACGATGCTCGCTCCTTTTAAGAGTTCCTACACCATGTTTGTGGCAGACGAGCGCACCCCTACGACGTGTGTCACTAAGATCATGGACCTTGCCATGCAGGCTGTCAATGAAGACAAGCCATTACCGCAACTGCGGGAAACAGACTTGACTTCCCTTGTTTTCCCGGGGGACCATGAGTGCTGGACTGATGCCCCAGCGACATTCACTGTGGGTAAGCTGAGCCCTGATTGCGCCTCCACTCAATTTAGTGAGAGACTCCCTAAGCTCCTGGAGTCCCTGATTCGCCTCGAGTATGAGGCTCGTATGCGCCTGAGTCGCTCGATTAACTCTGCAACTATGGCGGAATTGACTTATTTCATATATGAAGAGGAACCCTTCTTCAAAGTACTTACCAAGTCGTTGCTCCACACCTTGCTGTCGGATGCCTAAGACTTCCTAGCAGCTAGGTGCCGCTGCCGCAAACATGTGTTAGCGGAAGCCACTATCAGGCACGAGCCTAACAGACTCATTAAGGCCCCAATCTGGGGTACGGACCTATTCCCAGAAGATCTGGTGAATAGCGTCCTCAGCGAGGCTGCTAGAGTGAATCAGAGCCTCAAGGTGCGCTGGGGTCTAGTCCCTAAACGCAAGTTCGAACCTGTCGCTTCCCAATCTTGCGGCAGGAAGAGACTGAGGCCCTTTCCCTCTTACCAAACCCGGCAGCCCCAGTAGATGGTTCAACCGGTCCCTTTAGCTCGGGGAAACCTCCCTTCCACCTCAAAAGGCCATCGCCAACAACAATACGTGTTGGTCCCTCAAAGTCAACTAGCCCTCGCGACCTATGCTTCCCCGGTCTACAACCCCACCTTTGAGACTCGGGGGGGGCCTCTCATGGATACCAACGTACCAGAGGCTCTGGCGCAAGGGTCACTTTTCGTGCCAGAGGTGGAAGGATCGCCCCTCGAGGCAGAGGCCTCCACGGAGGACGAGGAGGTAAATCCTCCACGAATTATTGAGACACCACAGGTAGGGGGAAGACTTTACATTTTCCGGAAGAACTGGACTTTCAGCAGTTGGGCACTCGGTATAATTTCCAAAGGTCTGGGGTGGAGTTGGATAGAAGGGCCCCCTCCACCAACCAGTTTTTACCAACACCCAACAAAAGAGTTAGCCTCGTTCGCAGAGGATCTGCTTCGAAAGAACGCAATCTCAAAGGCACGACATTTGAAATTTCAAGGTCGCTTATTCAGCGTGCCAAAGAGAGACTCAGACAAAAGAAGAGTAATCCTGGACCTATCCCATCTAAACTCTTACATTCAATGCGACAAGTTTCACATGCTATCCGTCTCTCAGGTACGGACCTTACTTCCCCGTGGGGCCGTCACCACCTCCATCGATCTTACCGATGCCTACTATCATGTTCCGATAGCAAGGCATTTTCGTCCGTACCTAGGCTTCAAGCTAGGCAAGCAAGCATACACCTTCAAAGTAATGCCATTCGGACTAAATATAGCACCCAGAATATTCATCAAACTGGGAGAGACGGTAATACAAGAACTAAGAACCCAAGGAATTCAGGTAGTAGCGTACCTGGACGACTGGCTCGTTTGGTCGAACAACGTCGAGAACTGCCTGACGGCAACAAACAAGGTCTTATCATTCCTTCAACACTTGGGGTTCCGGATCAACTTCGCGAAATCTCGCCTAGTTCCGAAGTCGACTTTCCAATGGCTAGGGTTACAATGGGACCTAAACTCCCACACCCTACGCCTTCCATCGGCCAAAAGAAGAGAGATAGCAAGAAACACAAAACGTTTCCTCAAGGACAAATTGACGTCCAGAAGGAACCAAGAGAGGATTCTGGGTGCCCTCCAGTTTGCCTCAGTGACAGACATATTACTGAAGGCCAGACTAAAGGACATAAATCGATTACAGTATATTGAATAGATAGATATGGCTTGTCCTATAACAACTTTTACAATATAGAACAGTGTAGTATTAGATAGAACAATGAAGCTTGCTAGCATAATTGATTAGATCTTAGCAAATGCCCACTATTTTTGATCCTATATAATACTGGCAGGAATATTAACGAAGTTATGAATTTAAAAAAAAAATACATGTTTGTTCCAACACGGAGTACTTACCTCGAACTACTTTCTTAGGAGTATCTGGGATCTCCTCCCAACCGACCAGAGTTTTGTGTAGTTTACCCTAGTCCCGTTTTCTGTGAGGGGTAACCTCAGGTGGAGTGATACTCGCCCTGAGGCTAACCCAGGGTCAGAGAGCATGCTTGCTCAGGTCTCGATCTCCAGTAAGTTCTCTGGTCGCGTCGCGATAACATCTCGACGCTCTCTCCTTACCCAGTGCGACCCTTTGTGTCCCCGACCCCCTTTGTGTCTTACGCGGTCCCCGCGTGGACCCATTGTGTTCATTTTATACCCTTTCCTACCCTTCTCCTCTGTGTTCGACATGTAGGGGCAGCTTATGTTCTCCTACAGCCACGTGTCCGGAGTGCAAGTCCTGGAACGAGCTGCAGTGGGTGCGCTTCGGCACCAAGAAGAAGAAGGCGTCCAAGAGGTCACATAGGAAGCCGAGCTTCTTCTCGGCGCTTACTTCTCCCGGTGCCTCGTCGGATGGAGCTTCTCAGCCACCTTCCCCTACCCAGAGTAGGGGACGAGGTAAGTCAGTTGTGGGGAAGAGGCCCATTGCTCTTCCCCAGGAGTCTGAGTGGGTGCGGTATAGCACCAAGAAGTAGGCGACGAAGAGGTCACCTAAGAAGCCGAGCGTCCTTTCCTCCCTTGCTTCGCCGGGCATCTCGTCTGACCGAGCTTCCCTACCACCCTCCCATACCCAGAGTAGGGGACGAGGTAAGTCCGTTGCGGGGAAGAGGCCCGCGGCCCATCCCCAAGAGTCTGATCTTTAGGATAGTGGGGTTGTGGCGTCGTTCCAGGCGAGTGAGGGGCCTGAGGGAGAGGCGGGAGTGTGTACGGGAGACGGAGTCCTGGTGCAAGCAGGCCACGTCTCCTCTGATGACCCCATGTGGGGGAAAAATGGACATGAGTTGGTAGATTAGGTGTCAACTCACCCTAGGCTAGAACAGCAAGTATTCGTGGATTCTCGCCTGTCTCTGTTACCTAACCCAGGTAATAAGGAGGGCTGCCTTTATTATCATTGATTGCTTGTAAGTTTTGGGACATAAGAGCTTAGATTGAAGAATACATTAATCATAAATACAACATGCTGCAACATGAAATACTGAAATTGATGTAAGTAGGCTAATTGGCATACATAGAAATAAAATAAAAATAATGGTTTCTAGGTATACTGTTCTAATCTTCATTATGTATCACACTAAAATTTACACAGTAGTACCATAATAATGTACAGCACTATAGCAGTAAACGGCTAAAAAATTTAAAAAGCCTGGCCGTATTATAAATTAGAAAACTATTCTATTATATTTTCCATGATTTAAAAAAAAGGTTGTAAATGTTTTTGTTCTACTTTAATTTATATATCAAACTAAAAAGCAATGTGAACCTCAAGCAACAATCAAAATAATCTCTTAAAATTCCATTTTTGTATTGAAACTCTTTTAAGTTAGACCACACTTGGCTATTAACTAGCTTTAATGTTATGACTTTGAATTAATCAGCATTTCAGCTCTCTAATTACACATCAAATTAAACTTTTAACTTTCTCAGACTGTCAACAGAGACAAAGGGAGGTCCATGGAGTATGGCAGCACCTCAGCAACTAGTTGATGTTAAAGTAAAAGTAGAGTCGAAGCCTTCCGGAAAGCCTTTGTGCTTATTGGACTTGAAAGTAAGATATTTTTTGTTGTTGGATCTTCCATTCTTATTTTGAAAAATCTGTTATTTGTCAGGTTCTGTAATATGGTTATACCAGAAAGTAAAAAATAATATTTAAAGTAGCATAAGGATATTATTGAAACTAGTTGTAAGGGAGATAAGTACAATAACTTTATATCGATTGGATCAGTAAGGATATTAGTATGTTGGTAGTTGTAATGTATGATATGATTTTACTTTTAAAGTTTAATATTTTTCCCTTTAGGGACTGTTGTCATGAACTCATTAACTGGTTGATAATAAGTAGAAAGTAGAACTAGTATTTGGAACATTGCAGTAGCTTAGTGGTTAATATTTCCAGTGGGTCAGAAGTTCAAGCCTTGCTCGCAGCTTGAACAGTTTTCTCTTGTGTTCACAACATTCTGTCCTTATGAACTAAACTGGGGGAGCCCTCCCTGGTCCTACTAGTTTGTGAGTACAGGGGACTTGGGAACTTATCATTCATATATATGGTTGGTCTCGAGGACATTGTCTTGTCCTCGGTCTCTGCCACTTAATATCAACCCTTAAAATCTTTACAGTTTAGCCATATCTTACAAAAAGTATTGACTGCTATTCTCTGCTGTTTAACTCCCCTATATTTATTTTTATAGGTTGCCAAGGATCAGTCTTCAGGAATTGAGAAGATCTCTTTGGAAATGAGTCCCGAAACTTTATTAGCTGCTGTGGAATCTCTGAATAAAGTGAGAGCACAGTTAGATTCCATTGCCAAGAAAACTAGCGCTTAACAAAGAGGGTATTAGACGTTTATAATAATATTTGTTTTGGGAATATAGTTTTAAAGTTGCCATTTGAAGTAGTTTTTTGAAAGATAAGAGGAAAAATGGAAGAAATTAAAGGAGAGAAGGATCATTTGGAAAGCAAGGAATTCAACGACTCTGAAAGGCAAATTGACAAACCGCCAACCTCTTCTGTTGATGCAGGAGCAAGCCACTATCCTATTGATAAATTTGTAAGTGAAGATGGAAAACATGGAAAGTATGGGAATAATAGGTGGACAAGAGGTGGAATGCAGAACAAAAGGCACCAACGCAATGCTACAAACTCAAACTTTGGAAAGCGGAAGAGAATAGATAACTCAAAGTAAGTAGTTTTCCTGAATTAAAGGGTTGGCTCTAGTATGATGAATTATTGTAGGTAGTTAATTGAATGTAAAGTGCTTTACCAAGTAAACTACGTTAACTTTATTATAAATTTTTTTTTTTAGTTCAGAGATTAATCTTAAAAACATTTGGTGTGGTGACCTTAGTTCAGTGATTTGTTGTATGCTTTGTTACTCTTAAAGATACCCTAGCCCTCATTTTTGGTTCAGGGCAAATAATGCAAGAATTGTCAGTAACATTATTTGTCAGTGTTGATGAGAAAATAGCAAGTCCCCTGTTGGAATTGTAAGTGAAGTTTTTTTTTTTTTTTTTCCTGTCGATTCTGATTTCAGAAATGTGAATGATGCATGGTTTTTACTTCAAATTTGTCAAAGGTTTGAAACTATGAGCAGAAAATTGTATTCACCACCTGACAAGCACTTTTATTATAACTGACATTTTACTTTAACTTCATTGATACTATATGGTGTAATTGGTTTAGTATGTAAAGTACTGTACCTCCCCATACTTTTTGTAGCTCCTGACATGCTGTACCATAGAAGACTGGTCTAGCTAGTTATATTAGACTGTAAAGGGGAGACTTTAAATAACACCCTGATTGTGATTGAAAAAAAAAAAATTAATTACTGTAACTGAAATATAGTACTAACAGGACTTCATCCAAATTTTTTTTATTTTTTTTTTTTTTCATTCTTATTTAAGGAATGGCCTAAAGTAGAATCTTCATCCAAATGGAATTTGCTCTGACACTCTATACAAACCTACATAGGGAGTATGCATTGGCAAAGCTGATAACTACCCATAAGACTTTTAGCAAGGTACTGTATAACCACTAACCACTAATTAGCGGGGCTAGACTGTTCACCCCGCTCACACACTTGGCTGTGATATACTGCCACTTATGTTTTTGGCTTGCAGTAGTTTCAGGGGGCATGCTCTCTGGCGTGTTTAGGAAAACATGATATAAAATTGCCTTTATTTAGTTCATTTTCAATTTTAAATAATACAGCAAACGCTAGTCTATACACTGATGGTTTTGCAATTCATCAGCTGTCTTATCCAACAGTTATGACTTAAATTCTTTTAAATTTTTCCTAATTTTAGGACGTCTTATATACGGAAATATACGTTATTTAACTCCCATCTGGGTTGTAATTTTAACCTTTTACAAGTGATTAAAACTTGAAAACATTTTAAACGTTTTATTTATTCATATGAACAATTTTTTATTAGAAAAAATACAGTAGAGTACTTGCAAAGTACTGAAAATGGGTAGTAAAAACGTTTGAATGGGTAAGTTCCTGTTTACCTTGGCCCTAATGGAATTATTTCTGTCGTGTTTTGAAAGATGCGATTTTTCCATTTATTTGAGGCTGCAGATCGACCAAATTCTCGTATAATTGTTGACCCTACTATTTTTGATACGGTATCAAAATACAGTACAGTATACTAGTTTCATAAGCTTGTTTTCTTTAGATTTAACTTTTTATTTTTCAATAGTTCACTTACCGAGTAACTTTTGACGTCAGAGTAAACCTTACTGTTTTCGGTGTAGTAATGTGTAATACAATAGCTTACAGTTAAGTACTGTATACTGTTATAGGTATACTGTTGCATTAAGGGGGCCGGCCCCGGCTAATGCTGTTTTTTAAGGACGGGACTATGACATTCATGCCATTTTATAAAATGACTTGGGACATCTCCAAACTGCATAAGATTTTTGCCTCTGACCTTTGGTTTTGCAACGCCAGGGGGATTTATCCTGAAAATTAGTGTTTTTCAAATTCTATCTTTGATAATTAATATTAAAACATTGGATTACTATTGTCTCTATATAGACCTGATGTAGACCTCCAATCAAATGATTTTTTTTTTAAAGTCATTTTATTTTCTAGATATGAATTTTTTCATTAGGGTAAAAAAGTAATCTTGAAAAATCAGGGAAAAAAATCAAGAAGAAAAATATGAAATAAAAATAGGAAAAAAGGGCAACATTTGATTGTTTTATGTCCAAGTTATATACTGTACCAAATTTCAGTGGTATATCTTTGAAACTAAGGGAGAAGATAGAATTTAAAGGTCAATAAGTATAGTTTTGATATACGGACGTTCAAAGTTTTTCTTTGTATTTTTACAAAGACAATTTGTTCCGTAACTGAAATACAAACCACGCTATTTACATTGGGTATTACTTTCGGCGTAGCTGAAATGGCGAGCCATTAGATTTTTAATGAGGGTTAACTACCCCCTCGCTATAGGGGAGGGGTAGCTAGCTACCCTTCCCCCCTCGCACACCGGTGAACTGATTCACTTCGCTTTTGGCTCGGGTGGTGGGCAGACGTGTCTGCTCTCGCCCTCGCTTGGCAGCCATTGATGTTTTGTCTTTACTTAATTACTTACTTTTTCTTATACTGTACTTAATATATATATATAAACATTCTTTATGTTTATGTATTTATTTGGGTATAGAAATATAGTAAGTTTCCTTTTCAGTGTTTGTGCTGTGTGTGTTTAGTGTACGACAACGTCACCGCGTAGTTCCTGGCCACCGCGGTTGCACGTCCTGGGGCACTACCTCTCTCTTGGTCCTTCGGTCGTTCCTTCGGCTTCCGATATTCGGCCGCCGTGGGGAATCGACATCGTTGGATTTTCTCCATTCTTCTGTTTTCTCCGCTGTTCCTCCTTCCCTGCGGGAAACTTGGACTCTCAGCGAAGGGAACGGGGGAGTTTAGATTGACTACGGTCTCTCTCTCTCTCTCTCTCTCTCTCTCTCTCTCTCTCTCTCTCTCTCTCTCTCTCTCTCTCTCTCTCTCTCTCTCTCTCTCTCTCTCTACTCGAGGTCGTTCACCCTTTTACTACTACTACGTACTATTACGATAGCCTCTTTCCCGTTGCGGGTTAAGTTGCTATTCCGTTTATTTTTCTCAATTATTTTCAATGGAATCTAATTGTATTTAACTTTTCAGCTTCTGTGGAGAACTCTTCCCTTCGGGGTTCAGTCGTTCTTACTATTTGTGACATTCTTAAATGAATTACATAATTATAATTCTGTTATAATTCTGGTTTTGTTACAGTTCTCCGCCCTCCCCCTTCTCCCGTGAATGTCAGTGGGGGAGGAGGGCGCATACTTGGTTTGTAATTCTTATGTTCCTATTCCTCGGGGTTTCTCTTTGGAGTTCCTCCCTGGGGAATTTTCAACTAATTATTTATTTTATTTTCCCAGTTACGATCTGGTCTCTTCGTTTGCCTATGTGCCAACGAAGCAGAGCTGCCCTGTTTGTGCCTTTGGAGTCTGCTGTTGCTGCCGCCTCTCCAGGACATCGTCATGGGTGTGTTCCCTTCTCGTAGAAGTTCTTCCGTGACAACTGTCAGCTCTTTAGTTCATCTTAGAACAATCAGGAGGTTCGCCTCCAGGGGTGGGTAACTTCCCTTCTGAGGGAGGTTCCCTTCCCAGGTATGAGTTTTTCCCCTGCAGGGGGGAACTTCTCTTACCTTAATAATTCCTGGTTGGTTTTTCCTGGCCCTCGGGCGGTTATGCTCTTGGTGCTGAGCGACCGCTCTTGTAACCATTCTCAAGGGGCTGAGCGGTTGCAAGGCCGGACCATGGAATTTCGTGCGACTATACTCTTGGGGCTGAGCGGTCGCACCTGCAGCTATGCTCAAGGGGCTGAGCAGCTGCAGGATCAATCTTGTGACCCCCCTCGTTCGCGAGGGAGGCCACTCGTAAGGACTCCTCTTTGGAGGATTGCTCCTTATAGGTCAGCTTGCTGATCCAACGGCCCTAAGGGGCGCCATCATCAGTGTCTTCTAGTCTCTTCTACGAAGTGTTCACCTCTCTCGTTCGCGAGAGAGGCCACTCATAGAGACTTCTTTTCGGAGGTCTGTTCCTGTTCGGGACATCTCTGCAGTTCGCCATCTCCTAGACCTGCTGATCTGCCGTCTCCGTTCCTGGCTGCTGACGCTGTGGGCGCCTACGCACCCCGTTATCCAACAGGCACCGGTCCCTTCGGGGCCAAAGGGACTTTTTCACACTGTGAGTAAGTCCCTTAAGTGCCAGGTATCCTCTGCGCGCTCGCCTACTGTTCCTGCTGTTCCTGAGAATTCCATCCAGAGGAATCCTGTTCCAGTCTTGATCGTCCCAGTTCCAGATCGTCCTGTCAGCTGTCCCTTCATCTTAGCGCGCTCGTGCTCGCCGATGATCTTCCTACGCCAACGATCTTCGTACGTGCGCTAGCGCCGATGATGATCTTTTGCGCGCTAGCACCGACGATCTTCTTATGTGCGCTAGCACCGACGATCTTCTTATGCGCGCAAGCGCCGACGATCTTCGTACACGCGCAAGCGCCGACGATCTTCGTACACGCGCTAGCGCCGACGATCTTCGTACACGCGCTAGCGCCGACGATCTATCTTTGCGAGCTAGCGCTGACGATCTTCTTCGCGTGCAAGTGCTGACGATCTTCTTACGCGCGCAAGCGCCGACGATCATCTTGACTGACGGTCTTGTTTCACGAGCGAGCGCTGATTGCGCGCTAGCGCTGACGATCTTCTTACGCGCGCAAGCGCTGACAATCTTCGTACACACGCTAGCGCCGATGATCTTCTTTTGTGCGCTAGCGCTGACGATCTTCTTACGAGCGCAAGCGCCGACGATCTTCTTACGCGCGCAAGCGCCGACGATCTTCTTAAGCGCGCAAGCGCCGACGATCATCTTGGCCGATGTTCTTCTTTCACGAGCGAGCGCTGACGATCGAGCGCCGATGATCTTCCACTGCCGTCGATCTTCTTACGCGCGCAAGCACAGACGATCTTCAAGCGCCGTCGATCTTTTTAGCGAACGATCTTCTTTGGCGAGCTGGCGCGACGATCTTCCTACGCACGTAAGCTCCGACGATCGTCCGCGCACAGGCTCCGATGGTTCCCCGCGCCAACAATCTTCCTACGCGTGCAAGCGCAGACGATCTTCTTTCGCGCGCAAGCGTCGACAATCTTCTTTCGCGTGCAAGCGCCGACGATCTTCTTGCGCGCGCAAGCACTGACGATCTTTCAGCGCCAACAACCTCGTACGCGTGCACGCTGACAGCCGCGCGCACGCGCCGACATTTTTCACGGGCTCTTCAATCTGATTCCTGCTCACCCTATGATGTCTCCCTTGCGCGCCCATACGAGAGTGTTTTTGTCGGTCTTGCGCGCGCCCGCGCGAGAGTGTTTTTGTCGGTCTCGCGCGCGCCCGCACGAGAGTGTTTTTGTCGGTCTTGCGCGCGCCCGCGCGAGAGTGTTTTTGTCGGTCTCGCGCGCGCCCGCGCAAGAGTGTTTTTGTCGGTCTCGCGCGCGCCCGCGCGAGAGTGTTTTTGTCGGTCTCGCGCGCGCCCGCACGAGAGTGTTTTTGTCGGTCTCGCACACGAGGGTGTTTTTGTCGGTCTCGCGCGCGCCCACACGAGAGTGTTTTTGTCGGTCTCGCGCGGGCCCACACGAGGGTGTTTTTGTCGGTCTCGCGCGGGCCCACACGAGACTGTTTTTATCGGTCTCGCGCGGGCCCACACGAGGGTGTTTTTATCGGTCTCGCGCGGGCCCACACGAGAGTGTTTTTATCGGTCTCGCGCGGGCCCACACGAGAGTGTTTTTGTCGGTCTCGCGCGCGCCCGCGCGAGAGTGTTTTTGTCGGTCTCGCGCGCGCCCGCGCGAGAGTGTTTTTGTCGGTCTCGCGCGCGCCTGCGCGAGAGTGTTTTTGTCGGTCTCGCGCGCGCCCGCACGAGAGTGTTTTTGTCGGTCTCGCACACGAGGGTGTTTTTGTCGGTCTCGCGCGCGCCCACACGAGAGTGTTTTTGTCGGTCTCGCGCGGGCCCACACGAGGGTGTTTTTGTCGGTCTCGCGCGGGCCCACACGAGACTGTTTTTATCGGTCTCGCGCGGGCCCACACGAGGGTGTTTTTATCGGTCTCGCGCGGGCCCACACGAGAGTGTTTTTATCGGTCTCGCGCGGGCCCACACGAGAGTGTTTTTATCGGTCTCGCGCGGGCCCACACGAGAGTGTTTTTATCGGTCTCGCGCGGGCCCACACGAGAGTGTTTTTATCGGTCTCGCGCGGGCCCACACGAGGGTGTTTTTATCGGTCTCGCGCGGGCCCACACGAGAGTGTTTTTATCGGTCTCGCGCGGGCCCACACGAGGGTGTTTTTATCGGTCTCGCGCGGGCCCACACGAGAGTGTTTTTATCGGTCTCGCGTGGGCCCACACGAGGGTTTTTTTATCGGTCTCGCGCGCGCCCACACGAGAGTGTTTTTATCGGTCTCGCGCGCGACCCCTGGGTTTTTCCCATATCGCGAGCGCCAGCGCGCTCCCTAGACCAAGGTGAGACCTTCTCCCACCGCACCAATGGGAGAAACCCCGCCTCGAGCAGGAGAATCGTCCCGTGTTAGGGGGAGAAGACTTCTTTGTTGGAGTTATGTATCCCTTCTAGGAGGGAATCGAAGGACTCTTAAGAGTTTGGGGACAGGAGATTTTGCTGCCAGTTCACCAGGAGGAGAGCAGCATGATTCAGAGCACCACTCCGTGGAAGAGCTTACCAGGGGAGTCTCTCTTGAGAGACCTTTAGCCGGCAGGTGACTTTCTCGGCAACAGAAATCCTGAGTCAGGAGAAGGTCGCACAGTGTGGGCCACTTCTTGGCTGGATGTCTAGCTAGGGTCTCTGGGCATCCTGCTGCGACCCGAGGATCTGTCCAAGGAGAGCATCAGGAAAGCCCTGGAGACCTTCCTCCTCTCGGGCACACGTACCATCGAGTTTCTGGCCCACAAAGTTTTGAACTTGTGGGCAAACTCTATCTTGAAACGACGTGATGCGGTGGCCGAGAGGTTCCACTCGAGGGTCCCAGCCGTGGATACCTGCAAGCTCAGACACACTTCCATCTTGGGAAAGAGTCTGTTTGAGCCCAAGGAGGCGGAACAGGCAGCTGAGAGGTGGAGGAAATCGAACTACGATTCTCTTCTCCAAAGGGCTCTTACATATAAGCCCTACAAACCTCCAGCACCTCAACAACCTCGCCAATCCAAGATGACGAAACCGGCAGTGGCAGCAAAGACGAACGTGTCCAAGCAGTAGCCCTTTCCTGTCAAAGACAAGGGCAGAAAGTCCTCCAGGGGAGGCAAGAATCCTAGAGGGAGCGGTCAAGGCCGCAAGCACTAGGACTGGCAATCCCCCTGCATGTTCACTAGAGGGGGGGATGCCGGCAAGTTGCGCATTCAGGTGGCAGCAACTCGAGTCCGATTCCTGGACGATCTCCGTGATCAGTCAGGAATATCGCGTCCCGTTCTTAACGTCTCTTCCTCCTCTGACAGCGAATCCAGTGGCGTTGAGCTCCTGTGCCATGGGATCACTAAAGGGGCTAGCCCTTCGGGCAGAATTCGAGACCATGCTCAAGAAGGATGCTCTCCAGGAGGTTGTCGACGGCTCCCCAGGCTCCTTCAGTCGACCCTTTCTCGTAAAGAAGGCGTCTGGAGGCTGGAGACCCGTCATCGACCTCTCATCTCTGAACAAGTTTGTCAAACAAACTCCGTTCAGCATGGAGACAGCAGACACGGTCAGACTTGCAGTGAGACCGCAAGACTTCATGTGTACACTGGATCTGAAGGACACGTACTTCCGGATCCCAATCCATCCGTCTTCCAGGAAGTACTTAAGGTTCAGCCTAGACAAGATCTACCAGTTTAAGGTGCTGTGTTTCGGTCTCTCCACAGCACCTGAGGTATTCACCAGAGTGTTCACCCTGATATCTTCGTGGGCACACAGGATCGGCATCCATCTCCTCCGCTCTCTGGACGACTGGCTGATCCTGGCAGACTCTGAGTCGACCCTTCTTCGACACCGAGGCAAGCTTCTGGGACTTTGCCATGATCTAGGGATCATGGTAAATCCCGAGAAGTCTTCTCAGCCTCCATCTCAACGACTGGTATATCTAGGCATGATATTGGACACCAATCTCCACAAAGCCTTTCCATCAGACGACAGGATAGCAAGGCTGAGGAGGGTCACAGACCCGTTCCTCAGACGAGAAGAGCTTCCAGCCCAATCGTGGTTACGTCTCTTAGGGCACCTTTCCTCCTTGGCCCGTCTGGTTCCAAACGGCCGCCTCAGGATGAAATCCCTGCAATGGCGGCTCAAGTCCCTGTGAAATCAAGGCCTCGATTCCCCGAACATTCTGGTCCCTATGGGTCCTGTGGAACGAACGGACCTTAAGTGGTGGGGGACGGAGGGAAACCTTCGAATGGGAGTGGATCTTCTCGTCCTCCCCCCGGATTTTATGCTGTTTTCGGACGCTTCAAAGAAGGGTGGGGGGCCCACGTTCTGAACCACAGGATCTCAGGCCTCTGGTCAGAATCAGAAAAGTGACTCCACATAAATCTGCTAGAATGAAGGCCGTATATCTGGCACTTCAACAACTCCAACAGATCCTGGCGGCCCACTCCGTGGTGGTTGTGAGCGACAACACCACGGTAGTGGCTTATATCAATAAGCAGGGAGGTACCTTTTCACAACAGCTATCCCATCTTGCAGTAGAGATACTGAGATGGACCGAAGTCCGCTCGATTCCACTATCGGCTCGCATCATCCTGGGCAAGAGGAATATGCTCGCTGTCAGTCTGAGCAGAGCATTGCAGATAGTGAGTACCAAGTGGTCTTTGGATCCGCTAGTAGCCAACAAAGTCCTGACTTTGTGGGGTTCCCTGACGGTGGACCTGTTCGCGACAGACTTGAACTTCAAGCTTCCGGTGTACTGTTCCCCAGTCCCGGACCCCAAGGCACTCTGGCAAGATGCCTTCCAACAACGATGGGACAACATCGACGTTTACGTCTTCCTGCCGTTCGGTCTGATGAGAAGGGTGCTCAACAAGACCAGACTATCGGTCGACCTGTCAATCGCTTAAAAGCTCCGCTATGGCATCATGCAGAGTGGTTCCTGGACCTTCTGCAGCTCCTGACGGAACTCCCGAGAGAACTTCCTCCACGACACGAGCTACTCAAATAACCACACTGCAACATCTTCCACAAAGCCTTAGCATCGCTTCAGCTTTATGCCTGGAGACTATCCAGCATCTCCTCACAGAGAGAGGCTTTTCGCAACAAGTTGCGGAGAGGATGTCTCGACACCTGCGAAAGTTATCTGCAGGGGTCTACCTGGCGAAGTGGAGAGTCTTCTGTGGTTGGTGTCGTGGAAGGGGTATCTCTCTCGACGCCACTATTCCAGCAATAGCGGAGTTTCTTGTATATTTTCGGGAAGAAATGCGCCTTTCAGTCTCGGCCGTGAAAGGCTAACGCTCAGCCTTAAGCCTGGCCTTCAGGCTGAAGGGAATGGACATTTCTTCCTCGCTGGAACTTTCACTACTCATACGAAGCTACGAGCTTACCTGCCCTCAGTCGGAAGTGAGACCTCCTCCATGGAACGTGGTTCGTGTCCTCAGGTCTCTTAAGAGACCTCCGTTCGAACCATTACACCAGGCTTCTGATCGTCACCTGACTTGGAAGACGATGTTCCTGCTCGCTCTGGCCTCAGCCAAGCGAATCAGTGAACTTCATGGTCTCTCGCACGACGTTGCCCATTCAAGGGGATGGGGGGAGGTAACATCCGGGTTCGTCCCTGAGTTTGTTGCTAAGACTCAAAATCCTGGAGTTCCAGACCAACGGTTCGACTCCTTCAGGATTTCGAGTTTCCGTTCTGTAACAGATGACCCAGACCATCCCCTACTGTGCCCAGTACGGAGTCTGAGGCTCTATCTTAACAGAACAGCTGCAGTTCATCCTCGAGTGCAAGCCCTGTTTGTGAGCACACGAAGGACGAAGAGGGGGGTCACGAAGTACACCATCTCAGCTTGGATTCGCAGGGTCATCCACCACTCCCTGAATCCAGACCCTCCTCCGTCACGTCGCCCTAGAGCACACGATATCAGAGGCATCGCTACGTCCTTGACATTCAAGAGAAACTTCTCAGTGACGCAGGTTGGGGTATGGAAGCGTCAAACGACCTTCACAGCCCGCTATCTGTAGGACGTGACCCACAGGAGGCTCGATACGTTCTCTATCGGCCCTGTGGTGGCTACACAACAGCTGGTCTAACCTCAGGCTCCTTAATGGACAAGTAGCAGAAGGTTGAGGGCATTGTTACCCAGTTTTAGTCTGCATGAATGATAAAGTATGCCTGGCCCTTACCCTTTTCTTCATCCTCCCCTCTCTTGGGGAAAGCAGCATCCTGGGTTCTCTGCATAGCTGACCTCAAACCACTGCAGGTAAACCATGCTTCCTTGTGTTCCTAGTATTAGATAATACTGTCGCGTCCCCCATACCCTGACGAGGTGGTATTGGGAACGTCCTAGCCTAGAGTTCCATCTAAAGGACTTCAGATCGACTTCCTAGGAAGAGTCACACTTCATTCCTTCACACACAAGCTTATGTAGGCCGCACGTTCCTTGCGGAGCAAGGAACTTGCGAGGTGCAGGGACTCCTTATCTCGAGTGCTACACACTCGGATTCTGAGTCCCCGGGCAAAGCCAAAGCCAGTAAGGCTGAGACTTTCCACCCTACCTAAGGGTTAAGTCACCCAATATAAATGGCGTGGTTTGTATTTCGGTTACGGAACAAATGACAAATTCGGAGATACAGTGAGCCCTTGCTACTTCGCTGTTCGACCATCGCGGATTCACGACTTCGCGGACTTTTTTCATTAAATACGGCATCCGATTTCATCAGCAAACCACTATTTTTGGGGGAAACATCATTTTATTCTAGAAAATTGCTACTCTTTTTAATAGTTAATTGCACATTAAGAAAGCATGTACTTTTGTTTTAAAAATCGAGTATTGTTGACTTCTTTTTGTTTTACTTTTGGCTGTGATCACATCAGCTGACGTCTAGCTGCCGGTCTCGAGAATACGCGCGTACGCAGTATTGTTTATACCATTTCTTAACTTATTGAAACCATCTATACAGTTGATATTACATAAGCACCAATGTGTTTAACCTATCATATTTTTTTTTTATTACATTTAAAACAATCTCTCTCTCTCTCTCTCTCTCTCTCTCTCTCTCTCTCTCTCTCTCTCTCCTCTCTCTCTCTCTCTCTTCTCTCTCTCTCTCTCTCTCTCTCTCTCTCTCCTCTCTCTCTCTCTCTCTCTCTCTCTCTCTCTCTCTCTCTCTCTCTCTCTCTCTCCTCTCTCTCCTCATGTTATACAATAATTACAAATAGATGAAGAAACCAAAATCGGTTTTCTTAGTGTCAATTAAATACAAAACGAAAAAATTATACTGTGTATACATCCATTTCAATCATAGCTTAAAATACGGTATCCGATTTTGTCAGCAAAATACTATTTTTTAGGAAACACCATTCTATTCCAGAAAACTTTTACTCTTTAAATAGTCAATTGCGCTATAATAAAACATGTACTTATGTTTTTAAATTTCGGGTGTGTTTTAAAAATCGAGTATTTTTTACTTCTTTTTGTTTTACTTTTGGCTGTGATCACATCAGCTGATGTCTAGCTTCCGCTCTCAAGAATATGCGCGGTACGAATACATTAACAAAGAATTATTTATTGTACACCATTTTTTAACTTATTCAAACCATCTATACAGTTAGGTTATAACACATTGGTGCTTATGTAATATTATCATATTTATTATTTAGTACATTTAAAACCATTCTCTCTCTCTCTCTCTCTCTCTCTCTCTCTCTCTCTCTCTCTCTCTCTCTCTCTCTCTCTCTCTCTGTCACATCGAACGTAATAGCGGTAACTTAATTTTTCGATGACTTTAAAAATGGCCCAGTACTTTCTTCTTCTTTTACCTATTTTGCATATGGTGAGGTGGGTACAAGTTGACTTATAACTGAAGTTAGGAGAAGTATTTTGGATATGGAAAGAACAATTATCTTTCGTAACAGTTTAAAATTATCGTAAATTATCATTCTGTCATTAGCGGCAGTTTGCTATTGTGGATTAAACGCATGAGAAAAAAAAAGGTTTCCAGCTTTGCTACGAATTTAGGAATTTATATGGATACGATAAGTAAAATATTTGTAATAACATAATGTTTACTAAATGTTTGTTATATCATTAGTTATCACTTTGAGCATGTATGTTTAATGCGTTCGTTTGTTTATTATGATCGAAGATGGAGCGTAAACAAATGGAAGGTTTCCGTTTCAGGCAGCGTCATAAAGAAAAACATATAAATGGCATTCATTTCATTTATTTGGAATTTCTAAGAAAAATTAAGTAGAACATTGGTAATAACAAAGTCAACATACTGTATAATCAATACTTGGTAAGATTGCTGTCGATACAAAAACTAACCTATACACAGATGTGTAAATGAGTCTGTTTCTTCGTTATGATCAGAGATAAACGTAAACAAAACATTTGTTGTCATTTTTTATCGTGCTTTTTGGCGTGTTTAGGAAGGCATGATATAAAATCGCCTTTAATATTTGTGCCTGTTTTAGTTTAGGGTACTGTAGTACATGCATTAAGTGTTCTTTACATTAAAGGGTAGTTTGTTAACAGTACTACGTAAAGGGAAGGTTTTAAAAGTCTGATTCTACATGTTAAATAAATACGTAAATATGGTGTCCCTACTTCGCGGATTTTCAGCTATCGCGGCCGGGTTTGGAACCTATCTACCGCGATAAACGAGGGTTCACTGTAATTTGTATTTTTCCTAACCATACAAACCTTGGCTATTTACACATACTTGCCCGCCAGCCCTGTCCCCCGTGAAGTCCTACCTCTAAGCGAAGTGAATCAGTTCACCGGTGTATGAGGGGGGAGGGGTAGCTAGCTACCCCTCCCCTACCCCCTCGCTAGTTAACCCTGGTTAAAAATCTAATGGCTCGCCATTTCAGCTACGCCGAAAGTAATACCCAATGTAAATAGCTAAGGTTTGTACGGTTAGGAAAAATACAAATTATCTCCGAATTTGTCATATTAATAAATCATGAGTATTTTATGTTCCTTTTTGAATATTAATAACCCAAAACAAAGTTATTTAGCATAATTTAGTCATAAATGAAGGTCCCTTTGCTCAATATCTTGCTCCATCATCTCTCCTTCACTAACTCCGCTAATTTTGCAGATATTACCTGCTTTTGAACTTTTATTAGAGCAAATTTTCTTCTTCCTTATGTTAGCGTGATGCTGAAATTGTCTTTTCCGTTTTGGCATGATGAAATTCTTGCTGAAACCGAGAAAAACAGACGTGAAAACAAGTTTATGTCGGAAGTCAAACTCAAATGTGTACTCTCTATGAGGTTTGTAGTAAGACTGAAGGCCGAAGGGTGTAATTTGTTTACATTAAAATCTAATAATTGTAAAAATTTACGATAACAGAAGAAATACAATACTGCATTTTCTTGCAGGGAACAATGTTTTTGGTTTATTGAGTTACTTTTTCTAATTACCCTGTAACTATGAAAGTAAGAGGAATTTTGACAAAATATTTCTTATATGCATTCTCCATTGCCATACGAAGCTTGGTGAATCTTTTCAGTATTTTGTTTTTCTTCCTATACCCCCATATGTTGGCATTCCTGCCGAGCCCCTCAAGCTTAATTTGCTTCATTTAATTGTAAAATTTAGAATGCAGATATGAATTATTTTTACTATTTTTCTTTACAGTCATGGTCACATGAAGTTCGAAGGAAGAGAATATAATCTCCTTGAGTATACAGATTATGTGCAAGCCCAAATGGATATCGAGTCTCATTTCAATAAAAAGTTCTCCTTCCAAAAGCCTCCAGAGGATGGATGTAATGCTTGGAAGCTGCCAGCTGCAAAGACCATGTTTACTCAAACTGCCTGGTTGGTAAGTTAAAAAAAAAAGGAAAAAAAAAGCATTTACCTATAATTATAAACAGCAACTTTTCAACATATGGAGATAATTACTGCGTTGTTACTTGGCTAACTTTGTGTAAAGCTGAAAGGAATAAAGTAGAATGGTTTAAGAATCCAATTGTTTGAATGTTGGGTATTTAGTGATGGTATAAGGTTAGTAGTTATTACTTGTCAAATATTTATTTTTGCCTATTTTATTTGTTTGCCTACTTAATCTTTGGACTTGCATGTATAGTTTTTCATAAAAGGGATTTTGACATGGGAAAAATCTATTTTTTGGGTGTGATAGCCATGTTGTCTTGATGGAAAGTTCCTTCTGGCAACTTCTACAGTATATTTCTGCGATTGATATTACAAGAGAATTACCGTTGGCTATCACGGGGTTCCAACCCCTGGAAACGACTATCCGAGGATATTGTGTATAATCAGAGACGTTGATTTGCAATACTTTTCTTCATTTTCCTTACATATGTTTCAAAAACTGTAGCATTCACTGAGAAAGTCTTTTTGTTATAGATATAGACATTATGTATAGAGCCCTAGAGATAGTGAATGAAGTTTTGTGTTTCCTAATATTTTGAAGATACTCTACATTTTGTTCAAAGGTTATTTTGGGTATTTTGCTTTTGCCTATGCCTTTGATGTGTCTAAAACTTTAATTGTTTGAAATTGTGCTACTTGTCATATAGTTTTAAGATTCTTGTCTCTTCAGTATTCAGTTCTTATTGCTTCAAGTTTGGCTATCAAGAAGCTAGATACATACAGTACAGTGTTTAGTTTTTTTATGAGTTTCCAATTAGTTTTAGAGTAACTGCAATTAGATGTAGCATATTACCCTTTTCTATACAGATGCATCAGCTCCTGATTTTTTTAGAGTGGTACCAGAATTGAGTTTTTCAAACTAGAATGGAATAATAACCTGTGTTTTTATGTTTATTTATTTATTTTTTTTTTCTATTCCAAATTATGAAAACCCTTTTTATGCTCGTGGAGAAATACTACTTCGAGAGAGTTATGGCGTTCTTTGGCTGGTGAGACAGTATTACATTGGATCCTTCTTTCTGGTTACGGTTCATTTTCCCTATGCCTACACTTACACCGAATAGTCTGGCCTATTCTTTACACATTAATATTATTATTATTATTGTTGTTATTACTTGCTGAGCTACAACCCTAGTTGGAAAAGCGACTTCAACAGGGAAATAGCCCAGTGAGGAAAGGAAACTAGGAAAAATAAAATATTTTAAGAACAGTAATATTAAAATATATAAATTTCCTATATAAGTTACAAAACCTTTAACAAAACAAGAAGAGACAAAAAAAGATACAATAGTGTGCTCGAGTGTACCCTCAAGCAAGAGAACTCTAACTTAGATGATGGAAGACCATGGTACAGAGGCTATGGAACTACCCAAGACTAGAGAACAATCACTGAAGTTACCAAACAATGCCCAAGGGGTTAACTACAGTACTGCAATGTAATTTCCTAGTGACTACTTTCCTCTTGGTAAGGGTAGAAGAGATACTCTAGCTTTGGTAAGCAGATCTTCTAGGAGAAGGCCACTCCAAAATCAAACCATTATTCTTTAGCCTTGGGTAGTGCCATAGCCCCTCTGTACTATGGTCTTCCACTGTCTTGGGTTAGTTCTCTTGCTTGAGGGTACACTCGGGCACACTATTCTATCTTATTTTTCTTCCTATTGTTTTATTAAAGTTTTAATAGTTTATATATGAAATAT
Source organism: Palaemon carinicauda (assembly GCF_036898095.1). Taxonomy (NCBI): domain Eukaryota; kingdom Metazoa; phylum Arthropoda; class Malacostraca; order Decapoda; family Palaemonidae; genus Palaemon; species Palaemon carinicauda. Next base: position 49,008,851 of record NC_090762.1, on the reverse strand, counting down.
TTATTTTAATGTTACTGTTCTTAAAATATTTTATTTTTCCTTTTTTCCTTTCCTCACTGAGCTACTTTCCCTGTTAAAGCCCCTGGGCTTATAATGGTGGAGCCCCTGGGCTTATAGCATCCTGCTTTTCCAACTAGGGTTGTAGCTTAGCAAGTAATAATAATAGTAATGGTAATGTGATATGAGGTGGAGTACAGTATAGGAATAACTTGCTTGGAAAAGGAGGGATTAATTTGATTTGTATTATGAAATTACTTTGGTAAACTTCAAAACTTATGGTTTGTATGTACACTTTTGAACTGAAGTCATGCTGCACAAATTATGGGAATGAAGATGCAGTCATATGTAAGCTTGTGGTAATTATTTAACTTTTTATTCTTGCAGCTTTTAAGGAAAGAATTAAGAGTTTGTCATTAAATTTGATAAGTTCACATACAATATAGGTTATACTTGGCAGTTAGTGTGTATATGTTTACCTCGTAATGACTCCTAGCATTTTATCAATACTTTTACTGGTGGTTGTATTTGTTATTCCTTTACGGTATTGCAACTTTGTTAGCCTTTTACTGGACTTTGTAGCAGCGGAGTGAACTTTATTTGAAATGCCACTGAAACCCTACTATGAGATATGACTTTTTTGAAGGATGATGATTTGCAAGCTGAGAAAACCAATTTGAATGAAGTCAAAAGTCAACTTGGTTACAAAGATATAGCAGGATGGCATGCACATACGAAGAATATAAATCCAGCCGAAAACATAGCGTATGAAGTCAGACGACGAGCCAGTCCTGAGATGGTCACACAAGTATGTATAGTGTAGTGCATTTTAATTTAGATATAGCATCGTTAAACTTGCATAGTTTTCAATTCTTAAAGCATCAATGAGTTTTTTCCTAGTTTTACATTCTTAATTTGTCTTTAATTGTTTCTAAGACAATGAAAATTCCCTTACAGGCATGGTTGAAGTTTTACGAAATAGTTAATAATTACGATGTTATTCCATTGGATGAAGATTTTGAAACCAGTAGTGAGGAAGAAAAGGAGAATAAATGTAATGAGAAACCTTTCTATTCCGTACATCTCTGTGAGGCTCCAGGTGCCTTTATAGTTTCCCTGAATCACTATCTTGCTCTCCAAAGACCACACTTGAAGGTAAGTAAATGTACAGTCGTTTACTGTACTGTATTTCAAATGACTGTCAAAGCATTAAAGTATTACAATTTAGGTAACAAATATTAAAATCTGAATTGCTCAGTTTTGCATTTTTGAAATATTTTGTTTAATGTACTTTTACATTCTTATTTTCTCTTTTTAAATATTAAACTTAGCCGGTGAATATATATATAGCTTACGTCTCCGACGGTCGACAGATTCCAAAAACTCGCGAGCGATCGCCATGAAGGTTGCTGGGTGTGCCCACCAGCGCCGACTATCGGCCAGATACCGCATATACTTCTCAACCAATTCAGTTCTTCTCTGTCGGTGGTAGTGACAGCATTGGTTCCGCTCGCGCTTAACCTCAAGTTTCTACCGATTGGTGAAGTACTTGTTCAAGGTTTTATTGCTTTCGCTGTGTTGATTATCTTCGATAAAACTCTTGAAACCCTTTTTTGATTATTGTTGCTGAACTTGGCTTTCTTTTGGATTTTCTTTGAAATTTTCATAATGGCTGACCCTTCTCCTGTCTATCGTAAATGTGCGAAAGACTGTAATAAACGTCTTCCTAAAGCTTCCATCGATCCTCATACTATTTGTGTTAATTGCCGAGGTAAATCTTGTCAATTAGGGGATCGATGTGAGGAATGTATTGTTTTATCTGAATGCGAGTGGTTGGAGCATGAGAAATATACTCGGAAACTCGAAAGAGATAGGGTGAGAAGAAGCTCTTCTAGATCTCTAGGTTTTTCCTCTTCCCATGCCCCTGAACCTAATCCTTCTCCTGTAGTGGTAGTTTCAGAACCCCCTATTGGCACTAATGAACCTTCTATGCGTGATATGTTATTGGCCATTCAAGAGTTGGGTGAGAAGGTCGAATCATTGGCCTCGGACAGAAATCAGCTTATGTCCGACGTTAAAATTTTAAAGGGTCAAAGTGGTAAAGTGGAAAGTGCATCAAATGTGTTTAGTGTTTTGCTGGAGGGTTCTTCTGTTCGTGCTTGTCACTTGCCTAGTCCAAGACCTCTTTCAAGCTCCCCTGCCCCAGGGAGAAGGAATGTCGTAGGACTTAAGGGAGTGAGAGGTGTAAACCAACGTACAGACGTTCCCTCATAGGTATCAGACGTTGCTCTTCAAGCACGTCCTTACCATAAGACGGGAGAAACGAAGTTCTCCTCGTCTTCCGATGATTCGTCTCATAAGAAACCTTGGCGTAAGGTTTCAAGACCTTTGAAACGCAAGTCGGTCCCCTCAGGACAGGTCCAGCGTCCTGGCTGTAGTCATTGGGACAGCTCCGACCGTATTCAGTCATCGGATGGCTGTTCTCCTGTTAAGCGCAAACGTGACATTGAGTTCGAGGGTCCCGTTTGGTGCGATGACTTGCATGCGCAGACGTTGCCGACATCACGGTCCGTTTCGAATCCTGTTGACCCTAAGTTGAGTGTCTTACGAGACATGCCGTTAAAACTTTCATCCTTAATGGAAGTTTATGATCATGTCCAGGTTCGTAAGGAACCTTTGCTTGCGGTTCGTCAGTCCGGCAAGCGTGATTCAGGTCTTCAACCTCCTAAGCGAGATTTGTCTCGTCGTTCTGACGTTATCGGTAATGTCAGTGGTGCTGTTAAACGTGATTCTGATAGTGTTCCTCGTCAGTCACGTCAGTCACGTGACGTTGAACTTCAGTTTCCGCAGTCACAGCGTGACTTTGAGCTGCAGTCGCTGCAGTCCCGACGTGACGTTCATCGGCCGACTCCATTGTCCCGACGTGATGTCGACCGTCAGTCGCCGCAGTCTCGTGTTGTCTTTCAACCTCAAGACCTTCAGTCTTTGCAGTCTCGACGTGACGTCGTCCCCTCGACTTTTGCTGCGGCTCCTTTGCATATTGATGTGGTCTGTCAAGCTTTGCCGCCTCGGCATGCTGTGTTTTCCCCGTGTCGCAAGACTTTATCTTTGTCGGATGGTGTTCCTTCGGAGGAGGAAGTTGATGATCCCCTTCCTGCTGATGTGCCTTTGGGGATCCATTCAGATGGGGAGGAGCCTAGGGTTGTCCAGCAATCCCTTGACTTTAAAAGGATTATGCTTATCTTTAGGGATGTTTTTCCCGATCATTTTGTTACTGCGGCTCCACGTTCGCTGCCGTCTGAATTCACGTTAGGCATGACTTCATCGACTCCGTCGTTTACGAAGTTGGTTCTCTCTCGCTCTTCTAAGAGAGCCTTGCGTTTGTTGGGAGACTGGTTAGTAACCAGGAGAGGTTTAGGGAAGTCTTCTTTTGCCTTTCCCCCTTTCAAATTGGCTTCTCGTGCGAGCGTCTGGTATGACACGGGAGAAGTTCTCGGCTTGGGAGTGCCTGCCTCTGCCCAGGGAGACTTCTCAAGCCTTGTAGACTCTCCTCGTCGTCTAGCCATGAGACGCTCGAAGGTTTGCTGGTCCTCCACAGATCTGGATCATCTCCTTAAAGGAATTTTCCGTGCCTTCGAGGTTTTTAATTTTTTGGATTGGTCCCTGGGAGCCTTAAGTAAGAAGGTCTCTTCATCGGACAATGATGTCTCTATTCAGATAATGTCTTGCATGGACAAGGCAATAAGGGATGGCTCTAATGAACTGGCGGCTACGTTCACAGCAGGAGTTCTTAAGAAGAGAGAAACTCTGTGTTCTTTTCTTTCTGCAGGGGTTACTCCCTGTCAGAAGTCAGAACTTCTTTTTGCTCCCTTATCTTCTACTTTGTTCCCTCAACATCTTATTAGAGATATCGCGGCTTCTCTTGTTCAGAAGGACACGCACGATTTAGTGGCCAAGACTGCTCGTAAGGTTTTGCCTTCTTCTTTTCATGTCAGCAGACCCAAGTTTGACACGCCAGCGGCGAGATTTATCCCGCCTTTTCGTGGCAGAGCTCCCAGTAGGGGAAACTCTCGTGCCGATAGCAAACGAGGTAAGAAGAGAGGATCCAAATCCTCACGTGGCAGAGTCTGACTGCCCACGTCCTCAGACAGCGGTAGGGGCCAGATTGACCAACTTCTGGCAGGCCTGGGAGAAGAGGGATGCAGACCAGGAGTCATGTTTTGTTGCTGGAGGAGGGTTACAAAATTCCTTTTGTACGAAGACATCCGCTAGTGAAAGTTCCGATAGACCTCTCTTTCCAGGTATCGAGAGGAGACAAAGAGACAGGCGTTGCATCTTCAAGTTTCTCTGTTGTTGGAGAAGGGGGCGGTGGTGAAAGTCTCGGACCTTCAATCCCCAGGTTTTTACAACAGTCTCTTCCTGGTTCCGAAGAACACAGGAGGTTGGAGGCCAGTGCTGGATGGAAGTGTTCTCAACGTGTATGTTGTAAAAACAAAATTCACGATGGAGACCACCAAATCCGTTTTAGCAGCGGTCAGAGAGGGCGACTGGATGGTCTCTCTCGACCTGCAGGATGCGTACTTCCACATTCCAATACATCCAAACTCTCAACATTATCTGAGGTTTGTGTACAGGAAGGTGGTGTATCAATTCCGAGCACTGTGCTTCGGCCTCAGCCCTGCTCCTCTTGTTTTTACAAGGCTCATGCGGAATGTAGCGAAGTTCCTACATTTGTCGGGGATCAGAGCCTCCCTTTATTTGGACGACTGGTTACTCAGGGCGTCGTCCCTTCATCGCTGTCTGGAGGACCTCAAATGGACTTTGGACCTGGCCAAAGAGTTAGGTCTCCTGGTGAACATGGAGAAGTCGCAACTGACTCCATCCCAGACCATTCTTTATTTGGGGATGGAGATACACAGAGTCGAGTTTTTCGGGCTTTTCCGTCTTCCACCAGGATGGAGCAGGCTTTGCTCAAAGTCCGTCTCTTGCAAGAGAAAAGCAGTTGCTCTCTGAGAGTTTGGATGAGTCTCCTAGGGACTCTTTCGTCGCTGGAGCAGTTTATCTCTCTAGGGAGACTCAACCTGCGCCCTCTCCAGTTTCACCTAAACCACCATTGGAACAAGGAGAAGGGTTTAGAGACGATCTCGATTCCAATCTCCGATTCAGTCAAGACTTGTCTAGCTTGGTGGGACAGCAACATAAGACTTCGGGAAGGTCTTTCTCTTGCAATCAAGAACCCAAACCATATGTTGTTTTCAGACGCATCGGATTTGGGTTGGGGAGCGACACTGGACAATCTGGAGTGCTCGGGTCTTTAGTCCGCAGACCAGAGGAGTCTTCACATAAACTGCAAAGAGCTTTTAGCAGTCCATCTAGCATTAAGGAGTTTCGAGAGTCTGGTTCAGTCAAGACTTGTCTAGCTTGGTGGGACAGCAACATAAGACTTCGGGAAGGTCTTTCTCTTGCAATCAAGAACCCAAACCATGTGTTGTTTTCAGACGCATCGGATTTGGGTTGGGGAGCGACACTGGACAATCTGGAGTGCTCGGGTCTTTGGTCTGCAGACCAGAGGAGTCTTCACATAAACTGCAAAGAGCTTTTAGCAGTCCATCTAGCGTTAAGGAGTTTCGAGAGTCTGGTTCGAAACAAGGTAGTGGAGGTGAATGCAGACAATACCACGGCCTTGGCATACATCTCGAAGCAAGGAAGCACTCACTCCCACTCCCTTTTCGTCATCGCAAGGGACCTTCTCACTTGGTCAAAAGATCGAAACATCTCTTTTGACGAGATTCGTCCAAGGGGAGTTGAATGTCTTAGCGGACTGTCTCGGCCGAAGAGGGCAGGTGATTCCTACGGAGTGGACGCTCCACAAGGATGTGTGCGAAAGACTATGGATGACTTGGGGTCGACCCACCATCGATCTCTTTGCGACCTCTTTGACAAAGAGGCTCCCAACTTAATGCTCTCCTGTTCCAGATCCAGAGGCGGCCCACATAGACGCGTTCCTTCTGGACTGGTCTCACCTAGACATCTATGCCTTTCCACCCTTCAAGATCCTAAACAAGGTGCTTCAGAAGTTCGCCTCTCACGAAGGTACCAGGTTGACGTTGGTTGCTCCCCTCTGGCCCGCGAGAGAGTGGTTCACAGAGGTACTTCTATGGCTAGTAGACATTCCAAGAAGTCTACCGTTGTGGATGGATCTCCTGCATCAGCCTCACGTAAAGAGATTTCATCAAAGCCTCCCCGCGCTTCGTCTAACTGCCTTCAGACTATCGAAAGACTCTCTAGAGCTCGAGGGTTTTCGAAGGAGGCAGCTAGAGCGATCGCGAGGGGTAGAAGATCCTCTACCATCAGGATTTATCAATCTAAATGGGAGGTATTTAGAGACTGGTGCAAGTCCTCCTCTATTTCCTCTCCCAGTACCTCTGTAGCGCAGATTGCTCCTCTATTTCCTCTTCCAGTACCTCTGTAGCGCAGATTGCAGATTTTCTGCTTTATCTGAGAAACGGTCGCTCCCTTTCTGCGTCTACCATTAAAGGCTACAGAAGCATGTTAGCTTCTGTTTTCAGGCATAGAAATTTGGATCTTTCTAATAACAAAGATCTTCAAGACCTTCTTAAGTCTTTCGAGACTTTCAAGGAGCGTCATATTTCTACTCCTGCTTGGAACTTGGACGTGGTCCTGCAGTAACTTATGTCAGACAGGTTTGAACCATTAAATTTAGCCTCCCTGAAGGATCTTACCCTCAAGACACTTTTCTTGGTGAGCTTGGCTTCTGCGAAAAGCGTTAGTGAGATACATGCTTTTAGAAAGAATATCGGCTTCTCCGCTAATAAAGCAGTATGTTCTCTTCAACTTGGTTTCTTGGCCAAAAATGAACTTCCGTCTCGTCCATGGCCTAAATCATTTGAACTTCCCAGTCTATCTGAGATTGTTGGGAATGAAGTTGAAAGAGTGCTGTGCCCCGTTAGAGCTCTTGAATTTTATTTATCTAGAACTAAACCGCTGCGAGGTTTTTCAGAGGCTTTATGGTGCTCGGTTAAAAAGCCCTCTTTGCCCATGTCGAAGAATGCGTTCTTATTTTATTAGACTATTGATTAGAGAGGCGCACACTCATTCAAGTGAGAAGGATCGTAATTTGCTTAAAGTTAAGGCTCATGAAGTTAGAGCGGTAGTAACTTCAGTAGCGTTTAAACAAAATAGATCCCTTAGAAGTATTATGGACGCGACCTTTTGGAGAAGCAAGTCGGTGTTCGCTTCATATTACTTGAAAGATGACCAGACTCTTTATGAGGACTGCTATACGTTGGGACCATTCGTAGCACCGAGTGCAGTAGTGGGTGAAGGTTCTACCACTACATTCCCTTAATCCCAATATCCTTTTAATCTTCTCTTGAAATTTTTAATCTTGATTTGGGTTGTACGGGAGACTAAGAAGTCTTTCGCAATCTTTTGATTTGGCGGGTGGTCAAAATATTGTTTCTTGAGAGCGCCCAGATTAAGGGTATTGATGAGGTCCTGTTGTAGGGGTGTTCACCCTGATTATAACAGCTCCTGGGAGTCTTTCAGCATCCTGAGAGGATCGCTGGGCTTCGTGAGGATAGCGGACTAATGAGGCAGAGTAATCATCAGAGTCAGCTTCCTTATCAGGTACTTATACTTAAGTTTGTTTTTTGAATATTTGTCAAACTCTCTTGAGCATATACGCCTTTATTGTTTTAATACTGGTCTCTACCCACCACCATGGGTGTGAATCAGCTATATATATATTCACCGGCTAAGTTCAATATTTAAAAATGATATTTTCAATTTAAAATAAATTTTTGAATATACTTACCCGGTGAATTTATATAATTAAAGGCCCTCCCTTCCTCCCCGATAGAGACTCTACGGACTGAGAAGAACTGAATTGGTTGAGAAGTATATGCGGTATCTGGCCGATAGTCGGTGCTGGTGGGCACACCCAGCAACCTTCATGGCGATCGCTCGCGAGTTTTTGGAATCTGTCGACCGTCGGAGACGTAAGCTATATATATATATTCACCGGGTAAGTATATTCAAAAATTTATTTTAAATTGAAAATATCATTTTTGTAATGTTATATTTTCTTTTTTTGTACTCTTTATAATAGTTTTGTGGTAAATTTAAGAATGTGTGATATAATGTAGATTTGTCAAAATGCTGGTTTTCTGATCCAGCGAGTAAATTTGTTGGTTTGATCAAAGGGTGACTGCCAATTGAAGTACCCATCAATGAATTCATAAGCAACTCCTATGAGGGCAATGGTTATAGGGCTAATATCTTCCATCGTAACCTCGACTTGCAACTGACAAGGAATTAGTAAAGGGATAATGAATTACCATAAAGTGTCCTGATAGGAAAGTGAGAGGAAAGTGAGAGAAGACAAGTACAGTATATTTAACTGTGCCAGACAGCTTGGTGAAATCCTTAGGTAACTTTCAGCCTTGTCTGGCAGTGGACAGATTTTTTGCTCACATTATGCAAGCATTTTCCCTCGGTATTAGTATATTTTTGAAGTGCTGTAATTTTTAAGGGTGTTACCTATAATATTTACTCCAATTATTTTTTTTTGCCATGATTTAGAGTGGGTGTTTATATTTTTTGCCCAACTTTTATTGAAAGATTTTCTAAATAGTTGGTATTGGGAAACTTATACAGTATTTACTTGAAACCCAAGGGAGAATTAATGATTACTGTCTGTGATTTAGGTATCACTCCAAGAAAGTGAAATTACTCTCTTGTGAATCAGCTTCTTGTGCAAGGCAAGTTGCCTACAGCTATTACTGTAAAGGTTTACATGAAAAGCATAACTACCATGTTTATCTGAATGTGTTTCTTGAAAAAAATCTTGGGATACACTGAGCACATTTGGTATAGCAGTGCAGTTAAACTTTGTGACGTAGGCCTACAGTACATGCATATGTGGCGACAGGTGGGTGTTGATGAAATGGTTTAGGAGGAAAGAGACTTTTTATTTATATCTGTGGAAAACTTTAAACAGACTTATTTGATAAGTACATACTGTAATGTACTTGTTATTACCAGTGCAGTTTTGGAATGCATCTGATATTTTGAAATTTCTTTGAGACAGACTGATTTTCACTCGATATGGAATTTCCTAGAAGGATTTTTTTCTCCAATTGAGAGGGAGAAGTTGAGCGCAGTGAGTTTAAAGTTGAAAAGATTGGTGATTGAGAGCCATTCACAGACTTAAATAGGGCATTAAATGAGATTTATGGAAATGATAGAAAGCTTTTTGCTCGATCTACTAGGAAAGGCAATCGTAGGCAGTACTTTTCTACAAGGACTTTAATTTTTTAAGAATAGTTGGGAAGAAACCCAGTAAAACCCCTTCCAAAAAATAATAGTAGAGGTTTGTAAATTTTTGTAGTTCTTATGGACCATAGAAACCATCTTTGGATGATAACATCAGAATCAGGTCGTACAATTTCTTAGTTAGCATATTTCCAAGATATCCACCGCATATACCTCACACAAAAAGGTACAGTACTGTATGTTGCATATCTCGAAAATTAATGGACCAATTTTGATGTTCTTGGAGTCAGTCTCATAGTTTCTAGGGTGCTGAATTAACTTATGTTTGAATCGATATAAGGTCGATTTCTCACAGTATGGTGTAGGCATGGTTTGGGGGTTTTATTTAATATCGGAACCCAGGATACGATATATATAGGCTATGTAGCGCAAACGTGAGTGTTTTTCCTACCTTCCAGAGAATGAAAACTGTGCCCCTGATGGCAGTGTGGTACATGAAGTAAAATACATAAACAAATATGAATGTACTAGAAAATACAAAGAATAGTAAGCAGTAGCAAGCAGTATTCATGTTATCCTCATAAACCTTTCAGAGTAATAGAGTTGCCATGGTTAAAGAATTCACAGAAGACACAAACATACATGACTGAGAACACTTGTTAGTAAATTGCACTACCACATCGCTGCGTTTTATGTAGTAAACAGCTGTGCATGAATCGTATATATAATTACATTGTCTCTTTGCTAGGTGGTCAGAATGGAGTACAGTATCTCATTGGAGAAGTCAGCCAGTGCAAAGGAGCAGGCTAAGATTTTCAACCAAGTGTCAGTGATAATCAATTTCAAACCATTCTTTCATAAGTAGATAAAGAAAAGATGGTTTACTGTACATGAACAATTGTTGTAAAGTCATTACAGTGAGGACTTGGTTGGTTAAGATACATAGAGAGTGTGTTTCTTTGCATTCCTCTAAAACTCTAATCGAAGGAGTAAAAAATTTTGTGTAAAAGAACAAAAATATTAGAAGCTGAAACTGAGGAACATTTTGACTTGAAAACTCACTGCTTGTTTTGTATTGATGTTACACCGTGTGGCGTATGATATTTAGTGCACACAAATTAAAGTTCAGTAAAGAAGACGGCGAAGCAAAAGGTGGTTAACCTTTATGACAGAGGTATTTATTACGCAATTAATGCATACATGGGTAGCGTGGATTTGTCTGCAGTTATTCATAGTTCATTTTCTTTAGCAAAAGACAACTTTATCTTATTACAAATTGAGGCTAATAATTCTTCAGAATTCTTCTTGACTTATAACATTTACATAATCTCAGTACTCTTACAGCAATCAGTATGAATTAATGATGCTATGATTGAGCATTAAATAGAATTACTTCTTTCCAAGTAATGCACAAGGGAGGGGGCACATATAGAAATTATTATTATTATTAATTGCTAAGCTACAACCCTAGTTGGAAAAGCAGGATGCTATAAGCCCAGGGGCCCCAACAGGGAAAATAGCCCTGTGAGGAAAGGAAACAAGGAAAAATTAAATATTTTAAGAACACTAACAACATTAAAATATATATTTCCAATATAAACTATAGCTACTGTAACAAAACAAGAGGAAGAGAAATTAGATAGAATAGTGTGCCTGAGTATACCCTCGAGCAAGAGAACTCTAACCCAAGACAATGGAAGACCATGGTACAGAGGCTATGGCACTACCCAAGACTAGAGAATAATGGTTTGATTTTGGAGTGTCCTTCTCCTTGAAGAGCTGCTTACCATAGCCAAAGAGTCTTTTCTACCTGTACCAAGAGGAGGATGTAAAGAATAGGCCAAACTATTTGGTGCATGTGTAGGCAAGGGTAAAGAACCGTAACTAGAGAGAAGGATCCAATGTAGTACTGTCTGGGCAGTCAAAGGACCCCATAACTCTCTAGCAATAGTATCTCAATGGGTGGCTGACCCCATAACTCTCTAGCGGTAGTATCTCAATGGGTGGCTGGTGCCCTGGCCAACTTACTACCTACATGAAAGGTATTAGTCATATGTACATACATACATATACCAAGGCACTTCCCCCAATTTTGGGGGGTAGTCGACATCAAACAAATGAAAAAAAAAAGGGGGGGGGGACTTCTCTCTACGTTCCTCCCAGCCTGACAAGAGACTCAACCAAGTTCGGCTGGTACTGCTAGGGTGCCACAGCCCACCCTCCCCTGTTATCCACCACAGATGAAGCTTCATAACGCTGAATCCCCTACTGCTGCTACCTCCGCGGTCATCTAAGGCACCGGAGGAATTAGCAGGGCCTACCGGAACTGTGTCACAATCGCTCGCCATTCATTTCTAGCACGCTCTCTTGCCTCTCTCACATCTATCCTCCTATCACCCAGAGCTTTCTTCACTCCATCCATCCGCCCAAACCATGGCCTTCCTCTTGTACTTCTCCCATCAACTCTTGCATTCATCACCTTCTTTAGCAGACAGCCATTTTCCATTCTCTCAACATGGCCAAACCACCCCAACACATTCATATCCACTCTAGCTGCTAACTCATTTCTTTCACCCGTTCTCACCCTCACCACTTCGTTCCTAACCCTATCTACTCGAGATACACCAGCCATACTCCTTAGACACTTCATCTCAAACACATTCAATTTCTGTCTCTCCCTCACTTTCATTCCCCACAACTCCGATCCATACATCACAGTTGGTACAATCACTTTCTCATATAGAACTCTCTTTACATTCATGCCCAACCCTTTATTTTTTACTACTCCCTTAACTGCCCCCAACACTTTGCACCCTTCATTCACTCTCATACGTACATCTGCTGTCACTCCACTATTTACTGCAACAACAGACTCCAAGTACTTAAACTGATCCACCTCCTCAAGTATGTTAAGAATAAATTGCAGTGTCATTACTTTAGAATCTCGGGCGTAACATAAATCCGACAGCACATGAATATAGCTAGTGCCCGACACCCATTACCCTGCTTCAAATGGTGAGGTTTTATGGCACCTGTCTGTATGGGGCTAAGGTGCTTCCTCAAGAAGATAGGTGATGGTCGCCAACACGTGATAGCTCCTGGAATTTGGGTTGGACATCATCGAAAAACCCTCTGTGCCTATTCGATCTCCCTTGTGCATTGCCTTGGGGTTTAAAGGGGAAGTTTCAGATTACTGTACCATGTCTACAGTTTATATGGGGCCTATTGTGTCATCATTACTATGGAACAGTCTCCCACGAGGCCATGGGTCATTACCGTCCTGATCTCGATTAACTTTACATATCTATGTGACACCTGTGTGTTACCTTTTGAATAGGTACCTTACTGTCCTAAGTTTAATGAAGATCAGCATGGTGAGAAGTACCACAGGTTGGGAGTTGTTTAGTGTCTCGTATCACATCTATAGGTAAAGATGACTTTACCTGCAGCAGATGCAAGGTATCGTCTACATTGTAAAACAAATTTCGTTTTCCTTTGCAAACAGAAGTAAGATACCTAAAAACACAGATTTTATCACCACCTCATATATCCTCTGACAAGAGTAAAAGTTTGGGACTTGGTTGAGCTGCAGCAGGAGTATGTTCCTCCTTTACTCAAACCAGATGGCTCAGTCACTCACTGTCCAAAGGAAAAGGCAACCCTTTTGGCTGATGTTTTCGACAGTAAACAGAGTAATGAAAAACTTGAACTTCCTCATTCCTGTTTTCCTGAGGCTAAACTAACTAGTTTAGCTTTTCGATCTCGTGAGATTAAAGCTCTGTTGATGGACCTTGATGCCTATGGAGGTGTAGACCCAAATGGTATTTTTCCTTTGTTTTTTATAAAGACAGCAGATTTCTTAGCTCCAAAGTTATCTGTTATTTTGCGCAAGTTAGCAAGAAGAGGAGCTTTTAGCACTAGTTGGAGAATTGGTAATGTTACTCCTCTATGTAAATGTGTTTGTGGTAGCTCAAGTCCCACTGATTACCGCCCAATTTCCATAACTCCCATATTATCTAAAGTTTTTGAACGTCTTCTGGCAAAACGTCTTAACAGGTTTGCTGAAGGTAATCATCTACTCCCTAGTTTGCAATTTGGTTTTCGTAATGGCCTTGGAGCATGTGATGCCCTTCTTACAATCTCCAATGCTGTACAGAAATCCCTTGATTGTGGTCGGGAAGTTCGTATGATTGGCCTTGATTTTAGTGCTGCCTTTGACCGTGTTAATCATGAGGCCCTTGTTTTCAAACTGAAACAGTTGGGAGTGGGTGGGTCGTTTCTTAGCATTATTATTGATTTTTTAAGTAATAGATCTCAAAGAGTTGTTGTTGATGGGCACCATAGTGATTATAGGAATGTGATATCCGGTGTTCCACAGGGTAGTGTTCTTGGCCCATTACTTTTCATACTATATACACATGACATGTGGTTTGGCCTTGAAAACAAGCTTGTTGCATATGCAGATGATGCTACTCTCTTTGCATCAATTCCATCCCCTGAATGTAGATCTAGGGTTGGTGAATCCCTTAATAGAGACTTAGCTAGAATTAGTGCATGGTGCAAATTATGGGGTATGAAGTTGAATCCTAACAAAACTCAAAGTATGATTGTAAGTAGGTCAAGGACGGTGGCTCCTCAACATCCGGATCTCAGTATTGATAATGTTTCTTTAAATATGTATGACTCTTTCAAAATTTTAGGTGTGATTCTCGACAGTAAATTTACTTTTGAGAAACATATAAGGTCTGTGTCTTCTTCAATTGCACAAAAAATTGGCTTATTGAGAAAGTCTTTCAAGATTTTCGGTGATCAATCTATTCTGAAGAAGTGTTTTAATTCTTTCATTCTACCTTGTTTTGAGTATTGTTCTCCTGTCTGGTCTTCAGCTGCTGATTCTCATCTTAATTTGTTGGACAGAAACTTACGGTCGATTAAATTTCTTATTCCTGATCTAGGTATTAATCTCTGGCACCGTCGTTCAATTAGTTCATTATGCATGTTGCATAAGATTTTTCATAATTCTGACCATCCTTTACATTCAGATCTCCCTGGACAATTCTATCCTGTTCGTAATACTAGGCAGGCAGTTAATTCTAATAGCCAGGCCTTCTTCATCACGAGACTCAATACTACGCAGTATTCTAGAAGTTTTATTCCAGCTGTTACCAAGTTGTGGAATGATCTTCCTAATCGGGTGGTTGAATCAGTAGAACTTCAAAAGTTCAAAGTTGGAGCAAATGCTTTTTTGTTGACCAGGCGGACATGAGTCTTTTTATAGTTTATTTATGACATATTTGTTTTTGATGTTGTTAATAGTTTACATATGACATGTCTGTTTTGACGTTGTTACTTGTTTTAGAATGATTTATTGTTAATTTGTTCTCTTCATTTATTTATTTCCTTATTTCCTTTCCTCACTGGGCTATTTTTCCCTGTTGGAGCCCCTGGGCTTATAGCATCTTGCTTTTCCAACTAGGGTTGTAGCTTGGATAGTAATAATGATAATAATAACATGGGAGACAAATTAGACAAATGAAATATCTCTTTGAAAATATTAAGAAGTATTAGGCAAATATTGTGCCCTTCACTTTGAATTGACCAAAATACTCAAATTGGTGAAGCAGCACGAGAATAATGACCTTGATGCAGCAGTGGCAAAAGTAGCTAGTCAAGGCCAGAAAGAATCTCGATCTTGCAAGTAAAAAAGGAGAACAGGCACTAGGAACATTGAAAGAGAAATTGCTTGCGAGTCTGTTGACGAAACCCTTGTAAACCTACTTGATAGTGTGAGGAACATTTTCATAATTCTATGTCTTCCCTATTAATAGGTAGCATAGTCTCTCGGTTAACAGCAGACCAACAGATCTTCAAATTGCACTTGGGTGTAAGATTGAGGAGAAATAAGTCTTTTATGTGTTCATGAATAAAATATCTGCTGCTCCTGTAACAATGTTCTTTTATTTAAGTACTCAGCAGCTGCAGCAGTGATTTAGGATAGATAAAGTGAAATTTGATGCCGAAGACATATACATTGCTGCTCTGATAACTTTGATTGTGAGATATCTTCACATTTTTTTTTTACATGTGCCATTCAGTTGCAATGATCCTCGCTCAGACTGAAAAATCAATGAGCTCAGGATGATCTGCTGATGAATGCAAGATAATGTTATAGTAGAAATTGAAGGATTGATATAAACCTGTTAATTTGGATGTTCATGAAGCAACTTCTGTTGGTTCCAAATAACCTCCTGTGCCATCTTGCATAGCAGTGAAACGAATACTGTACTCTCCCTAAGCTTCCTTTCCTCTCGATTCTTGTCTGTTATGCATGCTTCGGAGCTTGACATCACATTATGAAGAATTTGGTATCCTTGGAGTGGGTACAAGCCACCAGGAAAGAGCAGCAGACATGACAGTGTAATCGAAAGTAATAGTAGTTAAAAAAAACTGTTGTCAAAGCTTGCATATTTCCAGATGCAGTCTCCATAGCAAGTGTAAAGGATGTGCCAATTGAAATTAAGAATGGAGTGAGGAGTGAACATGTAACCTTGGTGTCAGTCATAAAAAAGCCAATTCCATAATTGCTCAATGTGCATTATCATGCTGCCTTTGGTAGAAAATGTCCAAGTAATTTTTAATGACACTGATGTTTCTACACTTTTATATTCTTAAGTTTCACAGAAATGCCTAGTACAGTATGCAGAAAAAATAGTGATGCTTTTTCATTTTTGCTTCGGACATGCGTTGTTCTTTAGTTGCCAGTTTGTATTAAATCTTATATTTCACTTTGTAAACATGAATATGTATAAAACAACGTTGGTCAGTTGTTATTGATAATTTTATCATTGAATAATGTTAGTTAATAAAAACAAATCATGCTAAAATACTTATGATCAAAAATTAAATGCAGTCATACATTTCTAAACTAAAGTCTCTGCTTACGAAATTTTCAAGCTGTGGAACGAGATGCGAATATTTTTATGACTCAATTTTTTTAAAATGTTTCATTTTAAGAGAAGAGATTTGCCAGCCAGACCGAGAATAAAATAGTCGCCCAGTAAAAGAGTTGAAGAAAATGGGTTTAGACAATAGAAAATGTAGCTGTAGTCTATAACAGGTGTAACTATAATAGTACAGTACATATGGTACTGTATATTTTGTATATGTACAGTATTGTACTGTATGTATTGTATTATTTTCCATTTTCTATGTCGACCTGTGGCGGCCGGTGAAGAGTCCTTCTAATATACCTTTTCTGATAAAACCTTCCAATTATACCAGAGAAAGATAAAAGCATGGAATGCTGAGGTTACAACCCTCGCGCGAGCACCTTTTGGGGTGTCGTGTATAAAGCAAAGGCGCGTGAAATCCACTATTCACAGGTTGTCTTCCATTTAGTTAATTCCTTCGTCAAAGGGATGGGCCGATACAAAGGCCCTAGCCAACCCACCAGCGCCACACCACCCACGCCCCGACGTGAGCGCCATCTGAACAACATCCTTCTTTTTGGACTTCGACATTGTGAATTTTTTTGTGGTGCTCTCGGCTTTTTTCACACGTGGATTTATTTCGTCATGTCCGAAGCTCTATCTTAACACATTCCATTGTTAAGTACCATAGTTTGTTTTGACAGCTTTTTATAGTACCGGGCTTTTGTTTTATATCCAGTATAGTCTGTTTTATCATTCCCGTCTGGCCCTTCACGGCGGCCATTGTTTGTTCACTTGTCTTGGGAATTCATCTTTGTCTGCCCGTTTAGTACTCTGTCACTTAGGTACTTGGTTAAGTCCCTGGCCTTATGCCTTTGGAACCGTTATTATTTTTTCGTTATTATGCTCATGGTACTTTTTGCTAGCAAGTCCAGCCTACGAAAAAGATAGCGTTCTAGCTTTGTTATTGTTTAGTACCCGTCACTCGACTTTGCTATTTATTTTAGGCTTTAGCAGATGCTATTCTTCGTTCGTAGTCTTATCTTGATGTACAGTTTTATTTTATACGTTTATAATAGTGTTGTGTGATTTTTTAGTCCTGATTTTGTGTCCAAGAGAGCGAGAGCTTGGGGTTCCCGTTTTCTGTTCGCAGTCACGAGTTACCCCTTTCTCTCGTTTTCTTTCTTAGCTCCGGTGGGTGAGCGGATTTCCCGTTTTCCGTTTTGTGCGTTCAACGGGTTCTCCCTCCCTCACTTCCCCCTACGGGTGTATGATAACTTACGAGTTATTTATTTTTGGTTACTTTTCAATAGTTAGCGTTATTTTTGGTCCGAGTTTCGTCCTCTCCCCGTTTCGGCTTGGGAGTAGTTATGAACGTTTTTCCACTCCGCCTTGAGTTCTACTCCGCCATGAGGGATTCTCAATGACTTTCGTTCTATTGTTATATTTATATATTGTTTACTACATGGGACGGGCTTCATATTGTTTAGATACGACCCTCCGGTGGCCATTACTGCGGTCTCAGGCCACGGCCATATCCACAATAGCCATTGTTATTACAATTGTGTTATTATTCACAATATAATTATTCAGGACCTTTCTTCTTCCTCCGGCTTCACCGGAGATCGTAAAGACGCTTTACTATGATCTAAGCCTTAGCCTTTAGCTGCGGCTTGGCTTTTATATCTTTCACAATTGAATTATTAGCCACAATTGAATTATTCAGGACATCTCATTACCCTCCGGCTTCACCGGAGGTCGCCCATACACTTCACACTTATATTTGCCTTGCCTTTAGCTAAGGCTGGTGTTTATATTTATTTTAAGGGCATGTCACTGCTTCCCCGACCCTCGGAGGTCGGCAGATTGCTTTAAGTTATTTATTCTTCTGTCATTAACAGACATTAGGTAAATTACAATTATACAAACAATTGAATATTAAAGTGCCAACAATGGTATGGGGCTGTATCATCTTAAAAGTGATATTCAGATATTAGTTAAATGCAATATTGGAGCTTAGGGAATTCAGTGAGTGCCGGAGCTCTATAATAATAGGGTTTTTTAACCCCTTATCAGAGTTTCAAGGAACACCAGACTCATGTCTCCTTTCTTTTACAGAAGGTCCGTTGTACTGCCGAAGGATGCCCTGCCTCGTTCAACGACCCCGTTGGGCATGACCTCTGTCGGTCTCATGCGCACTGCTCCATCCCCTTTATCCGGGAACCGGGCCAGGCCCAATACATGGTCTGGTTCCCGGATTTGTGCTCGCTCTGTTACGAGCTGTCGTCAATTCTACTGAACGATGATGTAAGTGGGTTTTCCTTTTGTTCCTTATTTCTCGTTGGCAGACACTAATTTAGCCATGAATATGATATACACAGTATATTTTGGAGAGCAAACCCCCTCCTGCATCACTAATCACTGCAAATCTTACAGGCCGATGATGTCTCTCTTCGTTCAGCAAGGGCTACTCTTCGTCCGTGGGTGTCGGGCTTCGGCAGGAATGCCCCGTCTGGCGCACCCTATCTCCTCGATGGAGACATGGCCTCCCGTCTCTTCCCAGGCTCGACTACTGCTGCAGTCTCCCCTGACCTTGCTGCCCCCTTAATTGAAGAAGTCAGGGCCACCATTTCCGCGGAGGACGAACCCCTCGTACCGCTGGACGTGGCAGATCTGGATATAGACGTAGAACCCAGGGACGAGCAGGTAAGTGGTGCCGAGTTGGTGGAAACCCTTTTCTCTCCTACTCCCTCTTCTACCTCTTCCTTTCTAGGTTTTGATAACTCTAAGGCTTCTCCTCGGGATCCCTCTGCCTCCGTACGACCCAAGGTGAAGCCACTTCGAACTTATAAGACTTCAGCTTTGCCAGTATCAACGTCATCGGTCCCCGGACCCTCGACAGCTCCTGATATTCATATTGCTCCTCGTAAAACCACGACTCCTAAGAAGTCTAAGTCTACCAAATCCAAGACAAAACCAACGGGTGGCTTTCAGGTACCCTGGGGCGATCTCGTCCCCATCGAACTGGTCAGAGATTTGGTCAGAGAACAAATTCAACATCACTCTGGGGCGATGACAGAGATTAAGGATATGATGGCTACTCTGATCCGCGCCGGAACTCAGCTTCCTCCCCCTTCTGCCCCAGACGCATCGAAGCTACCGCCCTTCGATAAAAACAATCCTTGGCGGTTTGCCTTGCATGCCCCATTCTTAGATGGTTCCCTAACTCTGGAGGGCATAGGCACCCGCCCTCTAGAGGACCTGGAGTTCTACCCCCCGGGCCTAGAATTCCCGTTCAATGGTTTCGTACGTTTAAAGGAACATGCATTGGTCCGTATGGACAAGGTACCGAAGGAAACGGTGATATTTCCAAAAGAGCAGGCCCAGGCTATCTGGGCCAGAACACTATCAGAGTGGGGGTGTATTAACTCCAAGCTCACCCCACACAAAGGTGCCTACACTATTTTTACGACAGCGGCCTCCATCTCTTTGCCGCTCATAGACAAAGTCACAGAGCTGACTATACAGGCCATCAAGGAAGGCTCTTCCATGCCGGCTCTCAAAGAGACGGACCCCACCTCTTTGCTTATTCCGGGTACCTCTGCAACCTGGGATGCCGCGGCTTCTACCTTCACAGTGGGGAAGTTAGACCCGGACTGTGCCTCTACTCTTTTCTCTGAGAAGCTTCCTAGATTAATAGAGAGTCTTCTCAAAACTGAGTTCGAGACCCGTACTAGACTAGCTAGGTCCCTCCAATCCATCACCTCCATGGAGTCCCTAGCATCTCTTTACCCAGAGGAAACGCTGTTCAGAGTCGCCACAAAGAACCAGCTGCTGTCCTACCAAATAGACCTCCATGACTTCTGGTCAGCTCGAGTTAGTTGCAGGAAGTTCGTTCTGTCTGAGGCCTCCATCAGATAGAACCGAACAGGCTGATAGCCTCCTCCTGCTGGGGTAAGACCCTCTTCCCTCAGACCGAGGTGGATAAGGCTCTTCAGGACGCGGCGAGGGCAAACCAAAATTTGCAGGTAAGGTGGGGTCTCTCAGCCAAAAAGAGGTTCGAACCCCAGAGACACACGTTCTTCAAGAAGAAGCAGAGGTTTAGTCCTCACAAGCCTGCCCGGGGTACCTCGTCCCCACAGTCTTCCGCTGCCTCGACTTCTCAACAACAGGCGCCCCCTCAGCAGGTAGTCTACCTCGCTGCTCCCCCTGGTACACAGCCCAACCCCTCTTGGATGTCCTCTCCTGCATACAACCCTGCCTACGAATCCTCCGGTTCCTTTCGTGGATACCAGAGAGGGAGTTTCAGAGGTAGAGGACAGTTCCGCCAACGCGGCGGACCTAGAGCAAGGGGTGCCCGTGGAGGGAGGGGCCCTAAGTTCACCCCCTCCCAATGATGTGATGCCGGTAGGAGGGAGACTTTATTACTTCCGAGACCATTGGACCTTCAGTCCATGGGCTCACAGCATAATATCCAGGGGCTTGGGTTGGAAATGGTCACAGGGATCCCCTCCTCCACCAGTGACCTTCTTCCAGAGACCCACTCCCATCCTGGAAGAGTACACCGCGGAGTTACTCATGAAGAAAGCAATCAAACGGGTTCGATCCCTGAAATTCCAAGGCCGCCTGTTTACAGTCCCGAAGAAAGACTCGTCGGCGTTGAGGGTAGTTCTGGACTTGTCGAAGCTCAACTCTTACATCCTTTACGACAAGTTCCGTATGCTGACTATCTCTCAGGTACGGACCTTACTTCCCCGTGGGGCCGTCACCACCTCTATCGATCTTACCGACGCCTATTATCATGTCCCAGTAGCTCGAAACTTCTTTCCTTACCTAGGCTTCCGTCTCGGCAAGAGAGCCTTTGCATTCAAAGTCATGCCCTTCGGTCTCAGCATTGCCCCCAGGATATTCACGAAACTGGGGGAGACGGTGCTCGAGCAACTCAGACACCAAGGGATACAGATCATCGCCTATCTGGACGATTGGCTCATTTGGGCCCAGTCGCACCAGGAATGCAACAGGGCTACGTCGAAGGTACTCCATTTTCTCGCCAAACTGGGCTTCCAAGTCAACCTCCAGAAGTCCCGCCTACAACCATTAAGCCACTTCGAATGGTTAGGCATCCGTTGGGACCTTTCAAAGCACAGACTCTCCCTTCCTCCCAAGAAGGTAAGGGAGATAGCTTCCAAGGTCAGGAACTTTCTCAAACACAGACAGGTGTCCAGAAGAGCTTTAGAACAAATCCTCGGCCTTCTCCAATAAGCCTCACTGACCGATCTCCTATTAAAAGACAAACTCAAAGACATCAATCGAGTTTGGAGAAAGAGAGCGACAATACCTTTAAGAGACAAGACCTCGAAGATCCCTTCTGTCTTGAAAATGAGACTACAGTACAACCATGGTCCGAACGGAGGAACCTCTCCAAATCGGTTCCTCTACAGTTCCCCTCTCCACAAGTGACAATTCATACCGACGCGTCTCTGAGTGGAAGGGGGGGGTTACTCCCAACATCAGATGTTTCAGGGCTCTTGGACACCCCCCATGAGGCAGTTCCATATCAATGTTCTCGAAGCCATGGCGGTGTTCTTGACCCTGAAGAGAATCTCTCCTCCGAGGTCGACCCACATCAGAGTAGTCTCAGACAGCACGGCCGTAGTCCACTGCCTCAACAGAGGGGGATCCAAATCACCCAACCTGAATCAGATTCTGGTCACTATCTTCGCCTTGGCAGCCGACAAAGACTGGTTCCTGTCAGCAACTCACCTAGCAGGAGTCCAGAATGTGATAGCAGACTCATTATCCAGGACGAGCCCACTGGAATCGGAGTGGTCCCTGGACATGCACTCCTTCCGGTGGATACTCAGGCTGGTTCCAGGTCTCCAGGTAGATCTATTCGCGACCCGACTCAATCACAAACTCCCATGTTATGTGACACCGAACCTGGACCCTCAGGCTTATGCCATGGACGCATTAAACCTGGATTGGAACCATTGGCAGAAGATCTACTTATTCCCTCCAGTGAATCTTCTACTGAAAGTCTTGCACAAACTCCGCTCCTTCAACGGGGTAGTGGCTTTAGTGGCACCTCACTGGCCAAAGAGCAGTTGGTTTCCTCTCCTCCTCGAGTTGAAACTCCGTCCCTTCCGGATCCCATTCCCCAAACTGACCCAAGTGGTCCAAACTCGGACTGTGTCAGATTCCTCAAGGATAGCCAAAACCCTAACTTTGTGGATTTCATGAAGTTTGCGGCTCGTAGGGATGCAAACATTGACCCAGATAATGTCCTCTTTATAGAATCAGACAAAAGGGACTCTACGATTCGCCAATATGATTCGGCAGTTAAGAAACTAGCAGATTTCTTAAAGAATTCAGACCATTCGGTTATGACTCCTAATTTAGCCATCTCCTCCTTTAGGTCCATATTTGACAAAAGCCTAGCAGCTAGCACTATAACCACCATTAAGTCAGCTCTGAGGAAAGTCTTCCTGGTTGGGTTTAACATTAACCTGGCGGAGTCTTATTTCTCGTCTATTCCAAAAGTATGTGCTAGGCTTCGACCTTCGGTTCGTCCACAAAAGGTCTCTTGGTCTCTAAACGATGTCCTCAAACTGGCCTCCGACACGGACAACGAATCCTGCTCCTATATCACTCTTCTTAGGAAGACTTTATTTCTAACAGCTTTGGCCTCGGGTTCTAGAATCTCAGAACTAGCAGCTCTCTCACGAAACTCAGAAAACATGGATTTCCTCCCTTCAGGTGAAGTACTTCTTTCTCCAGACAGGGCGTTCCTAGCTAAAAACGAAGACCCCCAAAATAGGTGGTCCCCTTGGAAGATTATTCCTCTTCTCCAAGATACTTCTCTATGTCCGGTCACCACTGTCAGGGCCTTTTTAGCCAGGACTGCTAACCGATCGTCTGGCCCCTTGTTTATCAGAGAACAAGGAGGCACCATTTCCATACGTGGTATTGGCAACAGATCCTATACTTCATTAAACAAGCCAATCCAGGATCATTTCCCCATGCTCATGATATCCGGTCAGTAGCTACCTCCATCAATTATTTCCAGAATATGGACTTTGATGACCTTAAAAAGTACACGGGTTGGAAATCTCCTATGGTCTTCAAACGCCACTATCTAAAGAACTTACAGGCTCTTAAATACCCAACGGTTGCAGCTGGGAGCCTTATCTCTCCCCAGTGATCTTTTGTTCTTCCTTTCATCCATCTCTTTTCTTCTCCCTCCTACCCGCCACTCGCACCACGACGCCGCTTCCTTGGTGGTTCGTTAGCCCTAAGTTTATTACATATTAGGTTAATATGATTGTAACTATTATTGTTTACCGTAATTATAGGGTTGGGATATTCTTAGCCATGTCAGTTTTGTTGCATGTTTACTCTGATACTCGGAGGCTTCCCTGTTATCATGTTTGTTTAACCTTACTCTCACTATGCCCTGTGGCTAGTTTGTTTTATGCTTACTTACCTTAATTATATATGATTTTCTTTACATGGTGTTGTTTCTCTCCCCTCATTAAATTAGTAGTTATTGTTGGGCTTGGAAGGCATTCTCTGGTACATTTTCACCGGCCGCCACAGGTCGACCCAGAAAAGGGATTTTGACGAAGGAAAAATCTATTTCTGGGGAGAGACCTGTGGCGCCCGGTGAAACCCTTCCCCTTTATTTTACACGATCCCACCCTTTCCTTTCCAAGCCATCATGGCCAATACAGAAGGATGTTGTTCAGATGGCGCTCGCGTCGGGGCGTGGGTGGTGTGGCGCTGGTGAGTTGGCTAGGGCCTTTGTATCGGCCCATCCCTTTGACGAAGGAATTAACTAAATGGAAGACAACCTGTGAATAGTGGATTTCACGCAAAGGCGCTCGCACCAGGGTTGTAACCTCAGCATTCCATGCTTTTATCTTTCTCTGGTATAATTGGAAGGTTTTATCAGAAAAGGTATATTAGGACTCTTTTCACCGGCCGCCACAGGTCTCTCCCCAGAAATAGATTTTTCCTTCGTCAAAATCCCCTTATTACATTATGTTGTAAAATCAACTTGATTTACAGGTATTAACAGTTTGTTTAGGTATATTGAATGGTTCAAATGTATTTGGCTGTACATAATTTCATTATGGTTATACTGTAGCTTCATTATAAGATTTAATGTGGTGTTTTTGTAGGGTTTGGAACGAATTAGGCAATTTGCATGTGAAATGTGACTCGCAACACGAAAAGATCACTTGACGAAAGCCACTGCAGAACGAATTAATTTCATGTTGTAAGGCATTATTGTATGTTACTGTTGCACGAATCCCTTTGTCAATGTGATTCAGCGACAGTCGTGAGACTAGTCTTTGAGCTGTCTGTCTGGATAGAAGGATTCAAACTGGGAAAGAGGGTCGTCTAGATGTATAGTCTAAGGATAACAATTTATGCATTTGGGGTATGATTTCAAAGTTCTTACTTATTTTTTGCTTATGTCGTTTTGTGCATAAAACAATCTTTAGTTAAGATCATGATTTCAAAACTTGAAATAAATCATTACAGGTCATAGTTTAGACTATAGTCAATGCTACTTACATAATTTTAGTAGTCAATGCTACTTACAAAATTTTAGTCTCGCAATGGGTGTTTTCAGTTTGAGGAAAAATTAATAAATAAATAAGTTATCTTCACACTTATTATTTTTATTATTATTATTAAAGGTTATTAGAAATACAATTAATTCTACCTTTCTGTTATTTTACTTTTACTTCAGAACGAAAGACTATAATCAGGTCGGACTTATTCAGCCACACGTATTATGTGCAGATTCTACAGAAAGACAATAACAATGTATCTTAAATAATAATAATCATAATAATATTGATAATGATAATAATAATGATGATAATGATGATGATGAAGAATAATAATAATTATAATGATGATGATGATTTATTAATAATAATAATGATTAATTATAATATTGGTGATGATAATGATAGGATGGCTCTGGAGTTTAGGCCTATGCTATTGGCTTTATTACTCTTCTTCGTCTTCTGTGGTTGTGCAGCAGTGAGGTCTCTCGCCTCCTAGGAGGGCTTTTCAATTTTTCTCCTTCGTTGTATCGTTCAGCTATCTATAAACAGTTGTTTTGTTGATGTTAAGATGATTGGTTATATCTTATTTTTTTATAGAGAATCTGGTGGAATAAGCGTTAGTTACAGTTATTTGGTAGCTGTTGATCTCCGCTTAGACCCCGCCCACAACTACATTTCCAATATGTTCTTTACATTAAATACCTAATTATACTGCTAAAGAAGGTGATGAATGCAAGAGTTGATGGGAGAAGTACGAGAGGAAGGCCAAGGTTTGGGTGGATGGATGGAGTGAAGGAAGCTCTGGGTGATAGGAGGATAGATGTGAGCGAGGCAAGAGAGTGTGCTAGAAATAAGAATGAATGGCGAGCGATTGTGACGCAGTTCCGGTAGGCCCTGCTGCTGCCTCCGATGCCTTAGATGACCGCGGAGGTAGCAGCAGTAGGGGATTCAGCATTATGAAGCTTCATCTGTGGTGGATAATGTGGGAGGGTGGGCTGTGACACCCTAGCAGTACCAGCTGAACTCGGTTGAGTCCCTTGTTGGGCTGGGAGGAACGTAGAGAGTAGAGGTCCCCTTTTTGTTTTTGTTTCTTTGTTGATGTCGGCTACCCCCCAAAATTGGGGGAAGTGCCTTGGTATATGTATGTATGTATGTATAATTAGAGATTATTGGGTTAATTTTTCCATAAAGATCTAGCTGATATTTTAATAAAAAATATGACATAAATTCTTTGAAATCATGCTTAATAAACTGTCTTTTATTGAGCAATGTTTCAAATTGCTTCGTCCCAGAAACCTAGTCTCATTAGAAATGTGAAGAATGTGAGAGTTGGCAGTTGGCGACTTTCGAACGAAAATTGCTGAATTCGGGTATCACCAGTTTTGCTGTATACTGTACATGACCTCACTGGAAGTGGGACAGACAGTAGTTGATGTTAAATCAACAGCTTAAAAGCATTCATGTACTTCCAATTTCATTCTGCCACTTTATGCCTGGATTAGGTCAGACACTGTTGCTAACATCAATGGCAATGAAAAAAAAAAAACTATCATTGAAGGCTATAAATATGAATCCAGTCTCTCTCTCTCTGTTGTAGGTGACACCTCAGTTGAGTTGGATGAAGTGTTTGCATCTGCAATAGCATTTCTGTGTAGCTATTTTGGTAAAACACAGACTATTCAACTTGCAAAGACATAACAGATATTTGTACAAAAATGAGGAAGGGGCCACAAATAAACTGTGCGCTATTCCATCTACATCAGAAACAGCCTTATTAAATATCAGGCGAGCACATTACCAGATGGCCTACCAGTGTGAAGCAATGTTAGGTGTTCTACCAACACCTGAAGCAGCAGAATATAAGTAGGAAGAAGGAATTTTCCCCAAATCCTGGACAGTCTTATCTGGTACCAAGCTGACGTCAGATGAAGTCCGAGAATAGTCTCGGTGAAAGGCATCCTGTTGTAAAGGTAGAAATTGTAAGGGTAGTAGAATAGGTTACACTCTTTTGTGCTTGCAAAAGTGGGTCATCATATACAAATCCTATGTTATGAAATTTGATGGGGAGGAGAATGATACTGCTAAAAAATGGGGTGATGTAGATAGGAGTGCTCATAATTATGGTGCTGTTCAAGATGAACATGGTAATAGAGCGTATTGATTTGTTGCATTATACATGTACGCTGTGTATATATTAAAAGATACTGTAAATTTACCATCATCATCGATTATCATCATCATCATCATTGATTATCATCATCTCCTCCTATGCCTATTGATGTATAGCCTGATTTTTATATGTAATTTCAGTTGATTTGATTTTTCAAATTTTACTTAACCTTGCCATTGTCTGATTTGCTTTTTTCAATCTTAAATTAAATTCCAATTTTAAAGACTGTATTAGAGATTATAGTTCCTAAATATTTAAATGATTCCACCTTGTTAATTCTTTCGCCTTCCCATCTTCCATTGCTTATTCCATTCTTATCATCTCTTGTCTTCTATCTTGAGCTCAAACTCCTGTGATATTTCATGCATTCTGGTAAGCAGGCATTGCAAATCCTGTGGTGTTCTGCTAATAAGGGCAGTATCATCAGCATACTCTAGGTCAGCTAATTCCCTATTACAAATTCAGTACAATCCTTCTCCCCCATCTCCAACTGTATTAGCCCTTACAAAATCCATGAGGAGAATAAACAACATAGGTGACAACACATTCCCTTAGGGTACTCCACTCTTCACTGGAAATTCATTTGATAGGACTCCACTAACATAACTTTGCACTTCTTATGCTCATAAACAGACTTAATGAAATTTACTTATATAAGAGGGACTCCATAATAACACAGGACTCCCCACAAAATTGACTGATGCACACTATCAAAAGCTTTTTCATAGTCCCCAAATGACATCTAAAGTGGATTTCTATATTCTACACATTGCTGTACAACATGTCTGAAAATGAAAATTTGGTCAGTACAACTTCTACCTTTATCTAAATCCTGCTTGTTCATCTCTCAGCTTTTCATCCATCTTTCTCTCTAGTCTCTTTAGAATAAACATACTAGATATTTTCATGACAACTGATGGAACTGTGATGCCTGTGTAATTATTGCAATCAGTCAGGTCTCCTTTTTTTTGCTATTTTCACCTACACTCCTAACTCCCATTCATCAGGCTTTTCCTCTTCATGCCACTTTCTACAAAATAATCTTGTAAATATTCTGGGAGTCTTGTCATTTTCGGCCAATATCACCTCAACATTTATTCCATTGTATCAAGGGGCTTTCCATCTCTTGAGATTTTAGCGATGGTTTCGATTTAAACACACAGAATTCATTCATGGGCACATCAAGGTCTTCCTCAGCTTCATGTATGTCAGTCCAATTATTCCCTTCATATTTCTTATTCATGACCTCACTAAAGTGTTCCATCCAATGTTGCCTTTCTTCATGTTCTGTTATAACTCATCTCTCTCTCTCTTTTTGATGGGTATATGCTTCTTCTTCTTTGCCCCTTTAGAGATTTCATTAATAATTCTATGAGCAATCCTTATACCATAGCCACTCCTAAATTCTTAGTTTTGTCAGCCTCTTCTGCTTTCCGGTCTAATTATTCTCTCCAGTCATTCCTGGTTTTTCTTTATACCTCACTATCATTACTGAAATACTTAACATGCTCTAGGTTGTAATTTTCATTACTTCCACAAAAACTTTCAACAATCAATTTACTGTGTCGTCTTTTTATAGAATCCCAAGCATCATTCAATATCTATGGCTTTCTCCTTGTAACTGCATAACCCAAAACCTCACTACCAACTGACTGATATATGTTCTTAATATCACACCATTCTTTATTAATTGTCTACAAATCGATTCCCACATTCAATAGCAAATGTTTCTCTATACTCGTCTTCTAGAAGCTTAGTTGTATCAAATCTAGGTATTTTATCTACATTTTTTGGGTACTTTCCGTTTTAATTTTATTGTGGCAATAAGGAGCTGGTGATCACTACCAATATCTGCACCTCTATAACTTCTTATATTTCTCAAAGTCCTCCTCCTCTCTTTATTAATGGCTATTTGATCTATCTGATTTTTGTAATTGCCACATGGTGAAGTCCATGTATTTTTTTGGGGGCATTTCCTCCACTCCCAAAGTTCCTGTTCCTTCACCTTCTTGCTCATTCTCTTATATAAATGTTGGCAAATATGGATTGCTAAGATGTACCGCCTAGCACGGTAAATGTTAATAAAAAATAAATATTGGGACTTGTACCATGCCGAGGTTGAATACTCCTAAACATGATTGAGACAAAATTCCTTAAAAATGGCCAAGAAATTTTAAACACACTAATTTGACCTCATATTGATTCAAACACCTCTTACATTAATTCAGCTTCTAAAAAAAATCATGAAATTGACTTCCAAGGACTTCAAAATCAGTCCATTAGTTCTTAACAAGTGCTACATAATGGTTATTCGAGGTATCTGCAGTGGCCATCTGGGCAATATACTAATAGAAATGCACAGCCTGATTTTGATATTATCACCCAGAAATCGTATCCACAGTTCATGTGGATCACAAAAATATATAAACTTCTATTATTTTGTTAAGGGGTTCAGCTGTAAGTTGGACTTTTCTTCATGACTAGAATCTTTCTTATTGCTTCTGTTCATAAGAATTCCTAAATGTTTTTTGCTTAGACTTTCCTTGGGGATTTTCATTGATCTTGGGAAGTCTCATTGAATTTACTGTACTATTTCATTTAAATAGCAGTAAATTGAGATTATATGAAATAGTTTGATGTTGGCTAATTATACTGGAAATATATTTCATCCTTCTGCTTTTTCTTTGATGGTTACAGCCCATTGGACTTTATTCTTCTCATAATCAAATGGCAGAAGTCCTTATGGGCTACATTAGTCTGCATTTTGTATAGCTTGTTTATTTTAATTATATTTAGTGTATTTTTTTTTTTTATATTTCAGTGGCAGTGGTTAGCCAGCACTGTCAACCCATATTACGAAGGATCCCCTTCCGAGCTGTGTGTGGTTGATGACAAATTAATTAATCTCACTATGCACAATTGGACATTTGGAGAAAACAACACAGGAGACTTGATGGAAAAGGAGAATTTGGAAGAGCTTATCCACCGTGCTAACTACATGGGCCCTATACAACTTGTTACTGCTGATGGTAGTGTAGATTGTCAAGCTTCGCCTGGAGAGCAAGAAAAAGATACTCATAACCTTCACCTTTGTGAAGTTGTAGCTGCTTTGTCATTATTAGTAGTTGGAGGGTCTTTTGTTATCAAGAAATTTACGATGTTTGAAAGCGAGACTGTGAATCTTATGTATTTCTTGTGCTGTACTTTCGAGGAAATTCATGTTTTTAAGCCAGGAACAAGCAAAGAAGGTAATTCTGAAGTGTACGTGGTGTGTCTAAAGTATTTGGGGAAAGATGTGTGTTGTGATCATTTACAAAGACTCCATGATTGTTATGGGAAGTTTGATGAAGAATTCAGTATGTTTGACATTAAAGACCTACCACAGGATTTTATGATGCAGCTGAAAAAATGCTCGGAATTATTTAAATTTCATCAGATTAAAACTATTACAAAGAATATTTCCATGTTTGAAAAATTGACTGAAAAAGATGAACAATATCTTAAATTGTTGAAGTTCAAAGCAAATGAAATTTTTTTTGAAAGGAATTACTGTGTGCGCATTAGTAAAGAACGATTGCTGACACAAAATAAAGTTGGCAAAGGAAGATACCTTTTGGAAACTGACTTGAAAAAATCAGTTACAAGTTGCTTTGTTAGGTCCAAGAATTCCCTTGAGAAGTTAAACTTTGCAAAGAAGTATATTGAAGAATACATTGATGAGTTTGCCACCAAAACGTGGGTTATGGAAATTACTCATGAAGATAGCTATAAGAAGTCAAAATTTCCAGAAGTTGACCTTGAAGATGTTGACATTGATGTTGTAAGAGGCAAACCTTATACAAGGATAAAGGCCTCCAAATTTTGCTCGCAGAAAGTTCTGGAGTGCTTCAGAGTCTCTTTTGATTTATGGGAGAACCTGGAAAGTAGACCTAATCTTATCATGGATGAATCTCTACTAGAGTTGGTCGCCAAAGAAAATCCAGATGCAATAGTCCTAAGAAGTGAAGTTTCACATGATCCAACTTATGATCTTGGAGCCCTGTTGGATGCCCTGCATTTGATAAGAGAGAGGAAACTAGTGGTAAAAAGTAGTGTCGTTCTGTTCAACGTGACACTACTTTCTCGTCTTCAGTGTGGACTCCTTTACCTTTTGAGGGGCGTTTTCAAAACTGTACTAGTGTACACTTCTCATAAATTTGGTGAAAAAGCTCCTGTTATCCTTCTAGATAACTTCAAGTCTCTGGAGCAGGGGGAAAAACTGATAAGTGTTTTAAGTAAAACTGGTTGGAATCCTTTTGATGGAGATAACCCACTTTCATCCAAGGTGTTACAAATTGTGTCTTATCCTCAGTTGTTGGTCAGCGTCCATTTGTGTAGCCTATTTTATTATAATCTTCATCATTGCCTTCATAGATCACTGAGACTTCTGAATGGTGTAGAAGGAAATTTGGAGTAATATTTTTTCTATATATACTTTTAAATATTTACAAGTGTTGAAATGAAAAATCAATTTAAAAGAAAATGTATTAGAATTAAAACTTATTTTTTCATTCAAACTGAGGATATAATTTTTAAGATTTTATTTGTTTTAATTTTTTTTTTTGATAAAATTGTTTATTATTTTGCTGTTCTACATTATGTTGTAAAGGATTTTATAGGAAAAGCCTCTATTTAATAAATTTGGATTTGAAATCTTCAGATTTACTTTAATCTTTATATGCAAAGTGCCAACTGACGATATAATACTAGTAGAACATTTTGTTCTTACATGAATACAAACCATCTTCCTTTAACAGGATTATTACTTGCAGAGAAATTGAAACGACCACTAAATCTTGAACACGATTACATACAGGTTGTGTAGGAGAAGTCCTACCCATTACCTGTCTGTTATCAAGACAACCAATTTTGACGTAGACTGCAAGCAGTATGGACAAAATCATGTGGCCTCTCTAATTTTTGGTTATTAATTCTTCCTTTTCTTTCTACCTCAGAATAAATGGAAAACTACAAGGATATGCAGTTATCTGATCAAAGCTAGTAAAAGTGCGGCAGGTTTGTCCTTACCTGCCCTTGATACTAGGCATCTCAG
The DNA here is from genome assembly GCF_036898095.1 of Palaemon carinicauda. Classification (NCBI taxonomy): domain Eukaryota; kingdom Metazoa; phylum Arthropoda; class Malacostraca; order Decapoda; family Palaemonidae; genus Palaemon; species Palaemon carinicauda. The sequence continues at coordinate 48,976,784 of NC_090762.1, read as the reverse complement.
TGGTTTTTGAAAGGGGCAGTCATCTTCTTGTATGACGACAACGTGGACTGAGGGAAGTCGGCTGGAGAATTTGGCCCCCGCGAGAACAACTGAGGCTGCCCCTATAGTGACTACCTTGGCTCTTGAACCTGGAGAGATATTTGAGGGGGTCTCCTGTTGGTGTTATCATCTGTTTTTTTTTTTTTTTTTAAGAAGACCCTGTGCCAAGAAGAAAAAGCATACTCGATTCTCCTACTGTACTTCCAGTTCTTCCTCTGCCTATTTCTCATCTTAAAAATTCGTCTGAAGCTGTTGCTTTCGAGTAGAATTATAGTGCAGGAAGACAGATCGATTGTTCTTGTGAGACTCCAACCGACCTCTCTTCTTATACACGAGAGAAAGTCTGTGCTGTACAGAGAACCAACACGAAATTGTACAAGAGGGTACATTCCTGCCGCCGGTACTCTTGTCTTTTATAGGACAGAGCACTGTTAGTCAGGATGAAGGGCTTCACCCGTCTCCTTTTCCTGAAGACACCACAGATCGCAGAGTCAATTATGAGGCCCTGTGATCTCTCCATTTGCACATGAGAGAGACTTGGGTGCTAGGATCTTGAAATTGGATTATTTTTATTTATCATATGCTTAAATAATTTTTTGAGAAGAATTATTTAAATGAATAAAAATAAGGAAATTAGAATTTATATAAAATTTGATACTGTAATCGATAACATCCTTAATTAACAAAAAAAGAATATTTTTTTTCTGTTTTTCTTTTTAGAATTGCCATTATGTGATGATATGAAATATGTTTAACAATCGCAGTAAATATTTTAATTTGTTAATTTGAAGAGTCATGATCCCTACTCACAACCAGTCCAGTTACAGTAGTTCATAAATCATTTATGATTGAGGAATGAAAATTATAGCAAGACATATTTGCATACTTATATCTTGTGCTATGTTTAAAGAGATTAATTTTTAAAAAAATAAGAAATGAGGGATAGAGGTAAAACATTTCTTTATAAAACAAACAAATTGATGTCAGCTTGAAGGGAGGTAGCTGAAAAAAGTACAAGCTAGGTGCTTTTTTGGACTGAACTCTCGGAAAATATTACATAGTAAATTCCTGTAATAAGCTTAAAGTAGCATGGACTACATTCTTTTTAATTCTAGTTATTTAAAGTAAAATGTTTGTATTTATTAAACAGGAAAGAATAGACTATTCATAATCCTCATCATCTACGTGTATTGAGACAAAGGGACTCGGTTAGATTTTGCCAGTTTTCTCTATCTTGAGTTTTTAAATCTATACTTCTCCATTCATCATATCCTACTTCATGCTTCATAATCCTCGGCCATGTAGGCCTGGGTCTTCCAACTCTTCTGGTGCCTTGTGGAGCCCAGTTGAAAGTTTGGTGAACTAATCTCTCTTGGGGAGTGCAAAGAGCATGCCCAAACCATCTCCATCTACCCCTCACCATGATCTCATTCTCATATAGCACTCGAGTAATTCTCTTGCAGTTTCATTTCTAATCATGTGCTGCCATTTAACTCCCAATACTCTTCTGAGGGCTTTGTTCTCAAATCTACAAATTCTGCTTGGTATTGTTTCATTGTCATACCAAGACTCTTGTCCATACAGTAACACCGATCTCGTTAAACTGATATATAGCCTGATTTTTATATGCAATTTCAGGAGACTTGATTTCCAAATTTTACTTAACCTAGCCATTGTCTGATTTAATTTTTTCAATCTTTCATTGAACTTAAATTTTAAAGACCCTGTATTAGTGATCATACATACGTACATACATATACTGTACCAAGACACCTCCCCCAATTTTGGGGGGTAGCCGACATCAAACAAATTCCTCTCTACGTTCCTCCCAGCCTGACAAGGGACTCAACCGAGTTCGGCTGGTACTGCTAGGGTGCCACAGCCCACCCTCCCCCGTTATTCACCACAGATGAAGCTTCATAACGCTGAATCCCCTACTGCTGCTACCTCCGCGGTCACCCAAGGCACCGGAGAAAGCAGCAGGGCCTACCGGAACTGCGTCACAATTGCCCGCTACACATTCCTATTTCTAGCACGCTCTCTTGCCTCTCTCACATCTATCCTCCTATCACCCAGAGCTTTCTTCACTCCATCCATCCGCCCAAACCTTGACCTTCCTCTTGTACTTCTCCCATCAACTCGTGCATTCATCACCTTCTTTAGCAGACAGCCATTTTCCATTCTCTCAACATGGCTAAACCACCTCAACACATTCATATCCACTAGCTGCTAACTCCTTTCTTACACCCGTTCTCACCCTCATTACTTCGTTCCTAACCCTGTCTACTCGATATACACCAGCCATACTCCTTAAACACTTCATCTCAAACACATTCAATTTCTGTCTCTGTCACTTTCATTCCCCACAACTCTGATCCATACATCACAGTTGGTACAATCCCTTTCTCATATAGAACTCTCTTTACATTCATGCCCAACCCTCTATTTTTAACTACTCCCTTAACTGCCCCCAACACTTTGCATCCTTCATTCACTCTCTGACGTACATCTGCTTCCACTCCACCATTTGCTGCAACAACAGACCCCAAGTACTTAAACTGATCCATCTCCTCAAGTAACTCTCCATTCAACATGACATTCAACCTTACACCACCTTCCCTTCTCTTACATCTCGTAACCTTACTCTTACCCACATTAACTCTCAACTTCCTTCTCTCACACACCCTTCCAAATTCTGTCACTAATCGGCCAAGCTTCTCTTCCGCGTCTGCAACCAGTACAGTATCATTAGTGATCATAGTTCCTAAATATTTAAATGATTCCACCAAATTAATCCTCTCTCCTTCCAATGATATTTCATCTTCCCTTGCATATTGCGTTCTCATCATATCTGTCTTTTATTTATCTAAGAGTCCAGCCTCATGTGATATTTCATGCATTCTGGTAAGCAAGCTTTGCAAGTCTTGTGGCGTTTTGCTAATAGGGACAGCGTCATCGGAATATTCTAGGTCCGCTAATTTCCTGCTACCAATCCTCCACCATCCACAATTGTTCTATGCATTAGAAAATCCATGGAGGAGGATGGGTGATAACACATTCCTTTGCAATATTCCACTGTTCAGTGGGAATTCATTTGATAGGACTCCATTAACATTAACTTTGCACTTGCTATACTCATGAACAGATTTAATCAAATTTACATTTGTTCCAACACGAATACTTACCTCGAACTACTTTCTTAGGAGTTACCTGTAATCTCCTCTCTACCGACCAGAGTTTTGTGTAGGGTACCCTCAATCCCGTTTTCTATGGAGGCCTACCCCGGCATTAAAGAATGTGCCCCGAGGGTAGGCTTAGCGCTAGGTCGATGTCCGCTTGGGTCGATATCGCCAGTAAGTTCTCTGGTCGCGACGTGTCACCACGTCGCTCTCGTTCTCTATCGATCCTTTGTGTGCGTTGTGTGTGTCCCACGTGTTTCCCGCGTGGTAACTTGTGTTCCTGTGTACTGATCCCTGGTGTTCCTGTGTGTTCACCTTCCACCCTTGTGCTTCCCCAGTGTATTCCTTGATTCCCTACGTTCCTGTGTCTTGCGTTTGTGCATTATGGAGCAAATCCGCCGTTGTCCTGGGCCTAGAGCCGGTAAATCGCGTGGAGCGTTCCTCTCCAAGCCTGAAGTGGACCCTCACTCCCTTTGCTCCTCCTGTAGGGGAAAGGTTTGTTCGTCATCGGATACGTGCCCCGAGTGTGTAGGTTGGAGTGATATCCAGTGGGTACGTTACGGAACAAAGAAGAGAAAATCGTCGAAACGTTCACCAAGGAAGGCTAGTGTTAATTCGCCGCTACCGTCACCCAGTGAACGGTCCGACGGAGCCTCTGTTTCGCCGTCCCCTACCCAGAGTAGGGGCCGAGGTAAGTCCATCGTGGGGAAAGAACCGAGCGATCTTCCCCAAGAATCTAGTGAATGTGCAGTAGGGGTTGCGGGTCCTTCTCGGGCTAGTGAAGAGCCCAGCAGTGCGTCTGGAGACTCGGCCCTTGTGCTCGGGGGGCACGTGTCCTCCGATGACCCCTTGTGGGGTAGTAACGTTGTGTCTGTGTCTTCGCCCCCTTCGTGGGCCTGTGTTTCAGGGTCTTCAGCAGGCGGCGACAACCAGGGTAAGTTAGGTTCTGCAGGGAGTGATGCCTTCGGTTGGAAACTTCCTAAGACACCAGGTAGGTCCCCTTTGCGAATGGAAGAGGGCCTGGATCCCTGGTTTCCTGGCGTTGGGCGTCAAACCTCGTTCCCAACCCCGCTCACGGAAGTTCCCGAAGAATTCTTACAACCTTCTACCTCGGGCACTCAACGAGTCACGAAGTCCCCCGCGGTCCCCGCTCCCGCCCGCCGTACGGTAAGTGCAGTGTCGTCGGGCTCTTCAGAGGAGTATTACTCGTCGGGGGAAGACGCCAGGAGGAAACATCGCCGTCGGAGGGAGCGGTCCAGGAGCAGGCGGTCCAGGAGCAGGCGGTCCAGGAGCAGGCATTCCCGTTCAAGATCGCGCTCCAGATACAGCAGGAAACGCTCCCGCTCTCCAAGACGAAAATACAGGAGGAGTAGGTCACCGGATGGCGATTGGGTCTTCGTACCCTGTGAGGCAGAGGTACATTGTTCCCCGGACCGCCGGTCCAAGGAGCTCTCGCCAAGGAGACCTCCCTCCAAGCACGGTTTTGACCCTTGCAGGCAAGTTCGGGAGAAGGACTCTACAGGCAGGCATAAGACCGCGAAGCCTCCGGTTCACCCCGCCCAGCGGGGGGAACCGCGCTTCCTTTCGGGCAGCCTGGCCGAACCAGCCCAGCTGGTGCGGCCCTCGGGTCGGAAGGAACGGTTCCCGCTGTCGGGTCAGCCCACGGGAGCTGCGTCCTCGTCCCCCAGAGACCTTGAGCGGACGCTAGTCCTCGCTGGGTCGACGATGCCTGCGCTAACCCCCGCCCCTGGTGCGGAAGCCTCCGCCGAAGAAGTCCAGTACCTCGGTAGGGCAGCGCCCCTTGCATCAAGAACAAGGCGTCCGGTGGGTGACCCGGCTCCCCGGGCTCAAGCCGAGGCCTCGGCTGACGGTAGGGAGGGTTCCCCGACGGAGGACTCTGCCTATAGAAGGGTGATTGGCCTTATCAGGAGGCATCATAAAATTGAAGAACCTGCAGCTACCGGCGAGGACTACTGGAGGTCCAGCCTCATACGGTTAATGCAGGCCCCTACCCAGCCTAAGACCTCTCTGGCTCTCCCTCTAGCCCGGGATCTTGTCCTAAGGCAAGAATACGTAGACAAAGTGGTGGCTAGTAATGCCGAGGCCCCCAAAACTCAGTTCTTCAAAATTACTCCAGGGGCTCAAGACTCAGGGCAAGGTATATGTACTGGAAGGGCGTCGACCAGGCCCCTGCAAAGTAGAACCTTCCCTTGACATCCTAGGACAGGGCGTCTCGGAGGATAGAGCCTCTTCGGCACCAGTTTGTTTTTCTCCATCGGAGGCCGCCATGATGGAAGAAATGTCGAGGGACCTGGTGCACATCTCCTCTTGGCTGGACTGGTGGGCTTCCACCTTAGTAGGGGTGCAAGCCACGTTTGACCCCACGGACCTGGAACAGCAGAACCTCCTGAGGGAACTTATTACCTCCGGGGGCAAGACCCTAAAGTTCCTAACGTACCAGTCTCTCGCCTTGACAGCGAATTGGGTACTCCGCAAGAGAGACACCATCCTGGCTAAGGTGTCCCGAAAGGTCCCAGACAGGGAAGCGCGGGCCATGAGGAGCCTGCCCTTGTGGGGTGACTCCTTGTTCCCCTTAAAAGACTTAAGAGACCATTATGGAGATGGTGTCGAAGAGGAAGGATTTAAGCACCCCCAGGCCTACGCCTACAAGGAGACCACCCTACAAGAGGTCCGTCTCAGACAGTGCCGCGACGGCTCAGGCCTCCCCCAGCATGACGAGGAGAGAAGCTCCTTCTTCCTCCTGGTCCTCAGCGCCTCAGCCCCCCTGTAGGGGAGCCCCAGCATCTTCAGCCTCCTTTAGGACAGGTTATTCTGCCTCCAGGAGAGGCCGTTCAGGCCGCTCCTCCAGAAGGAGATAGAGTGAGAGGCCCCCTATCCCCGCCCAAGCCTCAGGTTGGGGGATGCCTCAGACTATTTTGGCAAGCATGGAAGGCTCACGGAGCGGAGCCCTGGACAGTGTCCGTACTGAAGGAGGGCTACAGGTTACCATTCTTAGCAGAACCACCCCCTCTAATCCCGGCCAGCCGGACGGAGTGGCTGGTCCCCAAGGACCCGTCGAAGAAGACCGCCCTTCAAGAGAAAGTGTCCTCCGTGTTGGAGAAGGGGGCCATGGAAGAAATTCTACACCCAGGCCCGGGTTTCTACAGTCGCCTGTTCCTGGTAGAAAAGGCGACGGGGGGGTGGAGGCCGGTTATAGATCTGTCGGCTCTCAACAAGTTCATAAAGAAGACAGACTTCAAAATGGACACTCCGAAGTCAGTCCTACTGTCCTTGAGGGAGAAAGATTACATGATGACCATAGACCTCAAGGACGCCTACTTCCAAATTCCGGCCCACCCCTCGAGTCGAAAGTTTCTCCGGGTGAAATGGGGTTCCCAGATCCTGCAATTCAAGACCCTTTGCTTCGGATTGTCAACAGCGCCCCAGGTGTTCACGAGAGTCTTCACGACTGTCTCAGTGTGGGCTCACGAACGAGGCATTCGCCTCGTCCGATACCTGGACGACTGGTTGCTTCTTTCCTCCTCGAAGGACCTCTTGGAGGAACAAGGGATGAAACTCCTCCAGTTTTGCAAGGATCTGGGCATCGTGATCAACCCGGAAAAATCAAACCTATCCCCATCCACCAGAATGACCTACTTGGGAATGACTCTAGATACCATTCTGGGAAAAGCCTTCCCTTCAGAAGACAGAATAAACAATCTCATGGAAATCATTCGCCCGTTCCTATCGGGGCGCCCCAGGAGAGCAAAGGACTGGCAAAGACTGATAGGGCACCTGGTGTCGTTGGAGAAACTGGTTCCCCAGGGGAGAATCAGACTCGGAGCCGTGCAATGAAACCTGAAGAACCTCTGGTGCCAACTGGACTCGCAACAAGTACTAATCCCAGTTCTACCAAACACGAGGCCCTCCCTGGAATGGTGGCATTGCCGGTCGAACTCACTCGAGGGGATGCCCTTCGCGAACGCCCCCCCGAGTTACTACTGTTCTCAGACGCCTCCAACCAGGGATGGGGAGCCCATCTCCTCGACGAGACAGCGCGAGGAACCTGGATAGACGGGGAAAAGGAACTCCACATCAATGTCCTAGAGTTGAAGGCAGTCCAGAAGGCTTGCCTACACTTCGCAGATCTACTAAGGGGAAACACCGTGGCGTTGATGTGCGACAACGCCACGGTAGTAGCATACATAAAGAAGCAAGGAGGTTTGAAGTCAAGGGAGTTGTGTGATCTCACCATAAAGATTCTAGATTGGGCAGAAGAGAACCAGGTTGTGTTGTTAGCAAGGTTCATTCCCGGGAAGAAAAACGTGCTGGCCGACGGTCTCAGCAGGGTGGGCCAAATAGTAGGGACAGAGTGGTCCCTCCTCCCAGAAGTAGCCAAGCTCATCATCCAACGTTGGGGTTCCCCGGTGATGGACCTCTTTGCAACCAAACTGAACGCCCAACTCCCCGTATATTGTTCTCCTGTACCAGATCCGAAGGCAGCCTTGGAGGACACCTTTCAGCACAGGTGGGACAACCTAGACGTGTACGCTTTTCCCCACTTCACGTTGATAAGGCAAGTGCTCAACAGAGTAAGGACGGCCCAAAACTTAAAGATGACTTTGGTAGCGCCCTGGTGGCCGGAGAGAGAGTGGTTCGCAGACCTAAAAGACCTGGCGAGTCAACCTCCGTGGCCTCTACCCGACAGGTCAGACCTTCTACATCGACCACATTTTCTCAGACTTCACGACAACCCACAGTCCCTACGTCTTCACGCCTGGAGACTATCGAGCGACTCCTGAAGAAGGAAGGGTATTCTTCAGCCACTGCTAAGAGAATGTCGCTATACCTGAGAAGGTCTTCAGCTGCGGTCTACCAAGCTAAGTGGGCCTCCTTCACGAAGTGGTGCGCTGCGAGGCACATAAAGCCCCTCAATGCTTCTGTCCCGGACATAGCGGATTTTCTGGTATATCTCAGAGACAAAATGGGAATGTCAATCCCAGCCATAAAAGGGGTACGGGCCGCCTTAGGCCAAGGCAGTCTTCTTGCTGGCCTTGGCGTCCGCTAAGAGAGTAGGTGAGATCCATGGGCTGTCGTATGACGTCTCTCATTTGAAGGGGTGGAAAGAAGTATCTTTCAAGTTCGTTCGTTCCTTTTGTGGCGAAGACCCAGAACCCAGCTGTCTGGGATCCTAAATTCGAAGGTTTCTCCATACCAGCCATCCCTAAGACGGGTAATACTGAGGATTTAAAATTATGCCCTGTCCGTACCATTAGAAAATACCTTGAAAGAACGGCTCATCTCCGGCCAGGCATCAAGAGCCTCTTCGTCTCCACGGGTGTTACTAAGAAACAAGTATCCAAGAACACCATTTCCTTCTGGTTGAGACAAGTTATTGCCAGGGCCTACAAGGAAGAAGGTCTGGCCGTGCCAGGCGCCCCCAGACCTCATGACATCAGAGGTCTGAGCACGTCCTTAGCCTCTGAGAAAAACATGGCAGTGGGTCAGATACTTCGGGCAGGTACTTGGTCTAACCAGTCGACCTTTACTGCCCATTACCTCAAGGACTACTCGAGGAAGTCCTTAGACGGGTTCTCCATTGGAACAGTCATCTCCGCCCTCCAAGTGGTTTAACGGTAAAAGCCCCCGGCTCAATCGCGGATAGCAACCGGGATACACAGGTGCGCTTCCTTTCATCCTACCCAGTTGTTCCCTATCCTCATCGGAGATTACCAACTTGTACCATTGGATAACACGTTCTTCACAACTACGTTACTGGATGCAACATCAGAAGAAGTTTTTCAAAGGGTGAGTACTTAGACACTAACGTGAGCTCTTTGTGTAGTTACCCTCTCGTCCGTTTTCTAGTATGTACCGTTATACCTAGGCCTCTTGGCCTCCGCTTACTGGGTCTGTAGGTCAGAATAGCACTCCCACCTCCTAAAGTGTAAGTCTCCTAAGAAAGTAGTTCGAGGTAAGTATTCGTGTTGGAACAAATCAAAAATTTTAAGTAATTTTTATTTTTCCTAACATACTTACCGAGAACTACTTTCGGGTAATGGCCCTCCCTTCCTTCCCCGAGTGCCTCTCTTCCCTTGCAAGTATTGTGCTACATCAATAGAACTTACTGGCAATATCGACCCAAGCGGACATCGACCTAGCGCTAAGCCTACCCTCGGAGCATATTCTTTAATGCCGGGGTAGGCCTCCATAGAAAACGGGATTGAGGGTACCCTACACAAAACTCTGGTCGGTAGAGAGGAGATTACTGTACAGGTAACTCCTAAGAAAGTAGTTCTCGGTAAGTATGTTAGGAAAAATAAAAATTACTTAAAATTTTTGATATTTAAGAAGCACTCCATAGTAACGCAGAACTCTCCATAAAATTGGCTGGTATACACTATCAAAAGCTTTTTCATAGTCCACAAATACCATCAAAAGTGGATTCCTATATTCTATACATTGTTGTACAGCATGTCTTAAAATGAAAAATTGGTCAATACAAGTTATACCTTTTCTAAATCCTGCTTGTTCATCTTTCAGCTTCTCATCAATCTTTCTCTTTAGTCACTTTAGAATGAGCACAGTAAATATTTTCGTGACAACTGATGTAAGTGTGATGCATCTGTAATTATTGCACTCGGTCAGATCTCCTTTTTTTGCCATTTTCACCAGCACTCCTACTTCCCATTCATCAGGCTTTGCCTCTTCATGCCACATTTTACAAAAGGAACTCAAGTATTCCAGTAGTTATTATTAAAAGGAAATAATAATCTGAAAATAATGAGATAAGAAAGATGAAAGGAAGGAAAATAAATTGAAGGTATAAAGATAAAAATTTAATGTAAAGAGAGGGTATTAAATTATGTAGTCAGCCCTCAATATTTGTTGGTTTCTCCTTCACAAATTTGGTCATTCGTGGTACTGAAAACTTTGTAACCTATAAAATAAAAATTCCTGCCTTCGCAGTTTTTTGATAAATATTCTTGTGGCCCTACTATTTCAAACAGATTGCTCTCCTTTGAACTCGGCCTGCTTCACGCTTTTACCCTCTCCTCACGGCATAAGACCCCTATTTCTCTTTGTGTGTGCATTTCATGCTTCAGTCCTCTTTGTGCTGAATAATTTTGTGATGTAAAAAAACACCTGTAAATAGACAGAATGTTTATAGTGATTTTAGTATAAGATGTGATACATGCATTTTGCTACCTCGTGCAACAAATAGTTGACAGCTCAAGAGTTGCATCATGCTTCAAACTTACTGGGTGGAACTTCATCCTTATAGTAAACGGCTAGTGGTGTTTTACCAATACTTTAACTTTTAATTTTTATTGTGTAAGTGTATGCATTGTGTATTAGTGTTATTGTTATATTTACTAATGTACAGTACTGTATACAAAATACTTTACTTACAGTAGTAATATAGATATAGGTTACGTATACAGGGTTAGAACAGTGCCAGTCGACCTGCCGAAAACAGAGATCAGTTATAAGTGTTATCTTAGCTAATGAAGCTGTACTGTAATGATAGAATGATAGTACTGTATATATATTACAGTAATATACACTACAGTATCAGCGAGTGGTGTTAGACAGAACAAGTGTTTTGTTGCAGTTTTTCTGTATGTGTGGTAATTGTTCTCTGGTCTTGGGTAGTGCCATAACCTCTGTACCATGGCCTTCAACTGTCTTGAATTAGAGTTCTCTTGCTTGGTGGTACACTAGAGCATGCTGTTCAATCTTACTCTTCTTCCTATTGTTTTTTAAAGTTTTTATAGTTTATATATGAAGGATCTAATTTAATGTTGTTACTGTTTTTGAAATATTTTATTTTGATTGTGTATTCTTCTCTTGTAGTTTATTTATTTCCTTTTTTTCCATTCCTCACTGGGTTATTTTTCCCTGTTGGAGCCCTTGGCCTTATAGCATCTTACATTTCCAACTAGGGTTATGGCCTAGCTTGTAATAATAATAATATTAATAGTGGAAAGGTTTCTTTCCTTGTGGCTCACTGGGAACTGACGTGTTTGCCACATGGCTAAACATATTTTGTTCCCCTATTCCAGACCCATAGGAAGAAATGCTTTTCAAAATCCATGGGCTCGCTGGGATACTTTCATCTTTTTGGCTTTCAGACTAGGATTTGCTGGGCTAAGTGTTAATCATGCCAGGGCTGAGGATCACCCTGGTGGCTCCCAGAGGGCCACAAGTTGAGTGGTATCCCAATTTGTAAGCCGTTTTAGCCTAGGTGCCGGAAGAACTACAAAAGGTCCTCAACTTAAAAACATTTGGAGATACAAGCGCATCCAACCAATTCCATAAATCTCTGATATGTATAACAAAAGTTAAAATTTTGAAATTCACGTCACGCTGTTGTAGTTCCCGATGCCAAGGCAGTTCACCTCTGACCTGCATTATTAAAAATTTGATACAGCTGGATCTGATGTCAGATGTAGGGGAACTTCATTACCTATAGTCCATTTCTTTTAGCGAGTCATATTTGCACCGACTCGCAGGGGTGCCCTTTTAGCTGGGAAAAGTTTCCTGATCACTGATTGGTTGGACAAGATAATTCTAACCAATCGGCGATCAGGAAACTTTTCCGAGCTAAAAGGGCACCCCTGCGAGTCGGTGCAAATATGCCTCGATAAAAGAAATGGACTGTAGTAAACTTTTTTTACAGAGAGGTTCTCTAAAGAAGTATTTCCACCATCCTCCTAGACGAGGGTGATGATGGCTAGAATGTATTGGATCTTATTTCCCCTTAATAGCTACGGGTACAATCCAGCAACATGCCCTATACACACATATATGATATCCTTTTACAGTTTTTCATATATTCTTGGTACTGGCATATCCTTATGCCTGTAGCATTCCTGTATACAAACTGTTGGTAGGTTGGCACACTATCTTTGCTGTTGTACAGGACCATCATTAGGCTGAATACTACACAGCATTCTAGAAATTTTATGCCGGCTGTGACCAAGTTGTGGAATGATCTTCCTCATCGGGTAGTTAAATCGGTAGAACTTCAAAAGTTCAAACTTACAGCAAATGGTTTTTATATTTTTATGTTGAGCAGACTGACATAAGTTTCTCTGTAGTTTATATATGAAAGATCTGTTTTAATGTTACTTTTCTTAAGATATTTTATTTTACTTGTTCATTACTTTTCATGTAATTTATTTCCTTTCCTCACTAGGCTATTTTCCCTGTTGGAGCCATTGTGCTTACAGCATCCTGCTTTTCCAACTAGGGTGACAGCTTGGCTAGTAATAATAATGTGCTCTCGCTAATTCTAGGGAAAGGTGAACCAGCCATAAATTTAGTTTCTAGGGACTTCCTCCCTCCTAATAACATGTCTCCTATTAAAGGACGATTGTTTGTGTTTTTTAAGAAACATTCAAAATTTTTAAAAGCAATTTGTAGGTTTCCTAACCACAAACCTTGGTCTTTAAGTATTTTACTTCCCAGCCTGAAAGGTCAAAAGTGCTAGTCTTAATGACTGATAGATAGGCAGGACTTCCACTGCACTACGTCTCGGTAGTTACGTATAAGAATCTTCTCTTAAAAGTGCCAAATAGTTTTAGGGAAGTTTTTGCCCTTTATTTTTTATTCTACATTTTTATACCAAAAGATTACAAAAGGCATCATTGCCAAACCCAATGTTATTCAAATCACACCTTGAATACACAAATAGTTATTGAATGAGAATAGATTTACTAATTGCCAATCTAAATAGGCGAGATGTAAATTAGTAACCTTTATATATGCAAATTGTCCATGGACATACGGCAGCTCCATTTTGTTTGATAGCCTGTAATATTTGTTTTGAAATCCATTACTGCAAACTTTGTCTAGTAATTCCAAGTTTCATTGTCTCATTTTTTATATCTTTGACAAGAAGTTTACATCAGTTGTGTCTAATTTGATATAATTGCTTTATATTTTCCGTCTCCACAGAATTGTTCTTAGAAGGTGAGAGGACTAAAAGTACTATTTGAGGTTTCAGCAAGGCAAAGGCCTTAATGATTGCCGAGTGGGTCAGTTTTATGGGACAGGCTTGGGAATGCATTCAAGAACCTTGAACATACCACAAGTGTGTAGAAACCCTTCATGTTAGGTAAAGTAAAAATTTTGTATGCACAGAATTATGCAAACCATAAATATTATGGTAGTGATGCTAAAATTTGCAACTAACTACCCCTTGAATTATTTGACAATGCACTTGCGAAAATATTATCATATATTTGTTACAGTTCTAAAGTACATCAGATTTATGAATAGCAAGATAGTATAGAAATAGCTTTGATTGTTTGAATTGCCTAATATCCAAGCAGAAATTACATAAGTAGTTACTATAGATGTTGCAGGTTGTTGTTTATTTTGTTTGGCTGAATGTTTGTATCAAAATACTTACATTGCATGCTGATATGCCCTAATGTATGATATCTTTACCCTTATTTTCTTGAAATATCATCTTCATAATGTGTGAGATTGTAATGAAGTTAGTTATTGCAGGTATCAGATCAATGGACATAAGGCAGGAAAGTAATTAGTTTTTATTCTTGTTTTTTTTAATCAACAATATTCTCCATTTCTGCCAGCAAATCTTTCTCGTCAAATAAGACATGTAACTCTTCGTCATGGTATAAAATATCGGATAATTTTGACTACTACTGTATAATAATTTCATAAAGCCAATCCTTTGACCATCATATTGATATTGTGAGCTTTTTAAATTAAAGTCAATGCTAAATACGATAAAGTAGATTTGGATGAATTTTCAACTGAAATTGGATGACATTTGGAAGGCTGTTTCTGTCTTGAAAAATTTAGTTTCCTTGTGGTTTGAAATCTGATTCTTTCTTACCAGTTTAACCATTTTAGCCAGACCAATGAGTTATCAAATTCAACTGATTGCTAAACTAATTTTTACAATGCAAACTTTACTATCTACTCTGCCTTATTTGTCGTTTTTTTTTTTCGGATTTCTCTTACTGTGGTACAAGTTATACTAGACAAAAGATTTTCATATACAGTACCCTCTATTGTAATAGGTCACCTGGGTTGGTAGTATTTCTATGAATCTCGCCCAAGGTTCATCTGGCTTCCTTCTTCAAGCTATCCTAAAATTTAAAATTTCCTGCTTTCTTTCACTTCAATAGCCATGTTTCTCAAGTCTCTTGTTGCACTTAATCATCTTTATTATTTTAGCAAAATTCTGTTTGTATGGATAATGCTGTGGTGTAGTGAGGAGGGTATTCTTAAATTTCTTCATAATCCCTCCAAGCTTCTTTGCTTTAAGAAAGTGTCCATTCTGTATGATTAGCCTTTGTCATGTAATGATTGTGGCCACGGGGCATAACAACGATTAAGAATAGCGCCAGTGTATCCCTGTGTGTCGTAAGAGGTGACTAAAAGGGACGGAACTGGGTATCCCCTCTCCTATATAGTTACTATTATACCTGTGAGATATCAACGAGGAGGAGTTGGGGGAGAGTGACTGTTCCCTGTACTTTAGTTTTGGGGTGTCTGAATGTGCGTTGATGTAGTATGAAAGAGAGCAAAATATGCAAAATTGTTTGGGAATAGAAGGATACATGTATTGACCTTGTGTTAGACTATGATTAAAGGGAAGGTTGAAGTGACAGGTAAAGTGTCTGGGATTGAAAGGGCAAGTGGGTTTAGCTTTATTGCTGAGTGAATGGATGACAGATAAAGTAGTAGAATGGAAGGTGGTGTTATCTAGGTTGATGTGGGTAAGGGTTAGGTTGTGTTGAGAATGTTGGGCTTTTGTTAGTGTGTATGGGTCAGGTTGTGAGAAACGGGAAGAAGAGTGGAATGAATTCTGGAATTAACCAACTAGGTGTGTAGCAGAAAGTATGTAGTTGTGATGGGTGACTTAAATGTCAGAATGGGAGCTGGAGAGGTAGGTGTCATTGGGAAGTATGGCATACTAGGTGAAAATGAGAGTGGCGAGAGACTGCTAGATATATGTTGAACAAGGGTTGGTGATAAGCTCTAGTTTTTTCAAGAAGGATATAAATAAGTACTGTATACAGTACATGGGCAAGACTGGCAAATGGAAGAGTGGTGGAAAGGGAATTAATGGATTGTGTGTTGATAACAAGAAGGATGTTTGGAAGATTGAAAAATGTGCATGTATTTATGGGTATGGTTGATAGTTTTTGGTTGAAGGAAAATTGACTGTAGCAAAAGGGTGGGGAAATGGAATGGGGGGTTGTAAAAGGAAGGTAGTGAAGGTTGAAGAAATTGATAAACCAGAGGTAAAAAGTGAAGGCAGTATAAAAAAATGTTAGAAGTGGCTTATGACAGGGTGAAAGTGATAGAAACTGGTGATCTAGAAGAGGAGTTGAAGATACTGTAGTAAAAGAAATTTTTTGACCCAGAAAGAAATTTTTTGCGCTTGCACATATGTGTGGTAAGAGGATTACAGTATTGGAGGAAGCATGAGGAAGTAGTGAGTGGTGGAATGAAGGAATCAAGATGAAAGTGGAAGAGGAAAAGAGGGTATTTGAATAATGGCTACAAAGTATAGTGTAGAGAGGTATGAAAGATATAGAGAGAGAGATGTGGAAGTTGAACATAAGGTAGCCGAGGCAAAGAGAGCAGCTGACTGGAGGTGGGGTCAGGGATTGGGTCGTTCGTATGAAGAGAATAGGAAGTTTGGAAATAAGTGAAGTGTAAAAAACGTTGGATCGAGGAATGAAGAGACAGTGAAAAATGATGGGAATCTGTTGAAAGATGAGGCAAGGAAAAGGTGGGCTGAATAATTTGAAAGGTTGCTGATGTTGAGGATAATAGGGAGGCAGAGATCATTTCTGTAACAAGTGTTGAGTTGCCAGTGATGGGAGATGAGACAGAGAGAGAGAGATTACGTGAGGAAGTGAAGAGAGCACTAGGTGAAACGGAGCAGGAAAAGCACTTTGTATGGATATTTTGAGGGCTGAGATGTGCTGAATAATTTGAAAGTTTGCTGATGTTGACGATAATAGGGAGGCAGATGTAATTGCTGTTGCAAGTGTTGAGATTCCAGTGATATGAGAGAGAGAGAGAGAGAGAGAAAAGTATGGATATTGTGAGGGTTGAGATGTTAAAGGAAGGGGATGTGATTGTACTGGAATGGCTAGGTTAAGTAAAATTTGGAAATCAAATCGCCTGAAATTACATGTAAAAATCAGGCTATATATCAGTTTAGTGAGATCGATGTTACTGTATGGACATGAGTCGTGATATGACAAAGAAACTGTATCTATCAGATTTTGTAGATTGGAGAAAAAAGCCCCCTGAAGAATATTGGGAGTTGAATGGCTGGACAGGATTACAAATGAAACTATAAGAGATTCCTCAAGTCCTGTATGTGGATGAGATCATGGTGTGGGGTAGATGGAGGTGGTTTGGGCATGCTCTTGTACTCCCCAGAAGAGACTAGTTCACCAAACTTTCAACTGGGCTCCACAAGGCACTAGAAGAGTTGGAAGACCCATGCCTACATGGCTGAGGAATATGAAGCATGAAGTAAATGAGGAATGGAGAAGTATTGATTTAAAAGCTCAAAATCGAGATAACTGGCAAAATCTAACCGAGACCCTTTGCGTCAATAGGTGTAAGAGGAGATTATTATTATTATTATTATTATTATTATTATTATTATTATTATAATTATTATTATCATAATTAACTCTACCAAGGAGGTATTGCAATCGAGTTTGTTTGTTTATTCGTCTGTGTCTGGACATTTGCCTGTGGACACGATTATGTCAAAACTACTAGTCAGATTTTGATGAAATGTTCAACGAAGATATACTTTTGGACATAGATCTGGATTCTATGTCCAGATTTGCTTTTTTCTTGTGTCTGTGGACAGGATTACGTCAAAACAACTTGACGGATTTTGACAATTTTCATCACAGATATATCATAGGTCATGGAAAACTCCATTAAATTTTGGGGATGACCCAGATTTGGATTCTAGATCCAGATTTGCTTTTTTCGTCATTTTAAAGATAACGTCAAAACTAAGCGGATTTTGATGAAATTTTCACTACAGATAGTTCTTAGGTCATGGACGACCCCATTAGATTTTGGAGATGAGCCGCATCCAGATTCTAGTTTATTTATTTGTCTGTGTGTCTGTGGACAGGATTACATCTAAACTACTGATGGACTTTCATGAAACTTTCACCACAGATAAATCTTAGGTCATGGACGACCCCATTGAAATTTGTAGGTGATCCGGATTTGCATTTTTCGCCATTTTAAAGGTACTGTAATGTCAAAACTACTTAACATATTTTAATGAAATTTTCACCACATGTAGATCTTATGTCATGGACGACTCCGATAAATTTTGGAGATGATCCGAAGCCGGATTTACACCGCCATTTTAAAGATAACTTCAATACAAATTTTCAGATTTTGACGAAATTTCCACTACAGATAGACCTTAGGCCATGGACGGTTCCATTAACCTTTAGCGGAGGTTAGAAATCCGATTGTTTTTGTTATTATTATTGTTATTAGCATTTATTATTATTATAATTATTATTATTAATATTATTATTATTACTATTATTATTATTCTAGTTGGAAAAGCAGGATTCTACAAGTTCAAGGGCACCAACAGTGAAAATTAGCCAAGTTTAGAAAGGAAGTAATGAATAAAGAATATAAAATATCATAAGATCAGTAACAATGTTAAAATAGATCTGTCATTTATAATAAGAGATTTGTCAGCCTTTTCAGCTTGAAATCATTCATTTTAAGTTCAAACTTTTGAAGTTCCACAGATTCAATTGTGTGTTTAGGAAGATCATTCCACAATCTGGTCAAGCTGGAATAAAACTTCTAGAATACTGCATAGAGTTAACTTTTCTGGTGAAGAAGCAAGACTTAGAATTAACTGCATACTACTACAAGATGGTACAGTTTAGGAAGAATGAATGCAAAGGATGGTAAAAATTATGAAATATATTATGCAACATGCATAAAGAACTAACTAAATTATTGTGCCAAAGATTAATATCAAGATCAGGAATGAGAAATTTAATAGACCCTAATTTTTTTTCCAACAAATTAAGGTTAGAGTTGGACAGGAGAACAGTACTTGAAATAAGATATAATTGATTATATTAAAACATTTCTTCGTGATAGATTGAACGACAAAAATTTCAAGATTAGTTAAGCCATTTTTTTGTGCAGTTCAAGATGAAACAGACCAAATGTGTTTTTCAGTTCAAGATGAAACAGACCAAATGTGTTTTTCAAAAGTAAATTTGCAATCCAGAATCCCATTTAGAATTTGAAAGTTGTAGATAGTTAAAGAAACCTTATCAATGCAGAGATTGAATGTCGAGGAGCTACTGTCGCCACCCTACTACAGTCATACATTTGAGTTTTGTTTGGGTTCAAATTTGTGTCCCATAATTTGCATCATTCACTAATTTTAGCTTGTTCTCTAATAAGAGATTCAGCAACCTAGGAACTACATTCAGGAGATGTAATTAAGGCAGAGAGTTACACCATCTCATATGCAATGAGCTTGAATTTTGTTTAGGTCAAACCACATGTATATATAGTATGAAAAGTAATGGGCCAAGAACACTACCCTGTGGAATACCATATATCACATTCCTATACTAACTATGGTGCCCATCAACAACAACTCTTTGTAATCTATTACAGCACTTAAAAATTCAATAATAATGCTAAAAATTACCCACCTACTTCCAACTGTTTAAGTTTGAAAACTAGTGTCTCATTATTATACACGATCAAAGGCAGCAACTCTTCTTGGAGAAGGACACACCAATGTAAAACCATTGGTCTATAGTTTTGCCATAACCCTAACCTCTGTACTAGCTCTTCCATTTTTTTTGCTTGAGGGTAGAGTTTGGCACACTATTCTATATGTTTCCTTATTTCCTTTCCTCACTGGGCTAATTTCTCTACTTGGAGGCCTAAAGCTTATAGCTGCCTACTTTTCCAGCTAGGGTTGTAGCTTAACTAATACAATAGTAATAATGATAATAATACTGTAGTAAAATAAATACCAATCATATGAACTGCCTGACAAAAATCAAGGGTTTTCTGTACAGCATCACAAATTGTTAAATGGCATCACATACTTGCAGAAGTCAAATTGCAAACTAGGGCCACTAATTAGCAGGGCTAGAGCTACCATAAACACATCTATCAAATAGAACAACATTATCAATTCTCTAACGAATGCAAAAAACCTCTTCTTGCAATGTTGAGGAAGAACAGTCTTGAAGTCGTTCAAGACTAATCTCAGGGCTTCTACAGTTTGCTCTTTCTGATGGAAAAGGGGAAGGGGGCTGGAGACTGACCATCAACCTCTCTCCATTTAACAAGTTTGTGCCAAACAAAGTTCAGGATGAAAACAGTGCGGTCTGTTTTGTTTTCCATCAGAGGGAGATGTGCTTTTGGTAGATCTGAAAGACCCATACTTTCAAGTGCCAGTTCATCAGACCTCTAGAAAGTACCTCTGGTCCTCCCTCTATGGTACAGTACGGTGTACCAGTTTTAAGACTCTGTACGTCTCCTCAGGTATAAACTTAGGTGTTCACTATGGAAGTTGCTTGGGCCCACTTGCAAGGAGACGTTTGTCGACGATTGATCCTGCCTCTTCGGAGATCCAGTTATTTCAGGATCAAAATTGGCTTCTTGCATTTTGCTATGACCTGGGTAGGGTATTGTGGTAAACGGGAGAAACTGAATCTCATACCCAAGCAGAGGTTGAAGTATATGGGCATGCTGATAGATTTGGCAACTGTAAAAGTCTTACCCGTTGATGATCGTATCGGCAAGCTCTGGGCGATTAGGGGACTTCCTATGTCTTAGACAGTTGTTCCAGCTTGGCAATGGAAACGTTTTCTCGGCCATCTGTCCTCGAAGAAGCTCATTCCCCACAGGCGATTCCACCAGAGATTGCTTCAGTGATGTCTGAAAAATCACTGGGTAGCCAACATGGATCGCCCATTCCATCCTGTGCCGGTGATGCAAGAGGTCTGGGATGATATGACCAGGTGTCTCGATGAGAACAACTTCACTCAACTTCCCACTTCCAGATTTACATTACTGTACATCTGTTCTTGGGCACATCGAAGGAGGGGTGGGGAGCACACCTGTACGACCTGGTCGCCTCGGTTGTGTGTTCCAAAGGAAAGAGGCATCTGCACATCAATATCCTTGAGATGCAAGCAACCTTCCTAGGCTTGAAACCATTCCAAGAACATTTGAGGAGGCACTCTGTAGTGCTGATGAGTGACACAGTGGCTTACATCAACAAGCTGAGGGGCACGGTTTAGCACCTCCCTCTGTGAACTGACAAAGCAGATGAACATATGGCTGCATCTCACAGTGTAGAGTTGTCAGCAGGGTACTTCTCAAGCAAGAGGAATGTACTAGCAGACACACTCGGCCATCAAGGACAGGATGTAGGAACAGAGTGGTTCCTAAATCCTCGAGTGGTGGAAAGGCTTCTTGCCCTGTGGGACTCTGGTGATTGACCTGTATACCACCAACTGAACAGGAAGCTTCCCCGGTCCGGACCCATGGGCGGTATTCAGAGATGCCTTGCCATACCCATGAGATCACTTAGATGTGTACAGCTTTCTCCTGTTTATCCTGATCTGCCCAATAATTGACTGTTGAATACGCCAGGAGTCCGCATGCTCTCCCGGTCAAGGTCCTGAAAGCTAACCCCTTGGCTCATTATTCTCTGTCAGCTGCACCTGAAGAGGTACCACCAGTCTGTAGAGTTGTTAGCTCTTCATGGCTGGAGACTATTCAGCATCTCCTCTGAGTGAAAGACTTTTAGTGAGGCGCTGCATAGATGTCCGGAGGTAGTCTACAGATGTCTACCAGGCTTAGTAGGCCATCTTCTGTGACTGTTGTTTGGTTTGAGCATCTTGAGCACAGATCATGTTGTCTTTAGTCGCCAAGAGAAGCATCTCTCAAACACAGCCGGTACCTCTCAGCCTTGAGTGAAGGAGACTTTTCGTTAGCACTGGGCACGTCCAAGAAAGAGGTGTCAAGGAACACTGTCTATTTCTGGCTTCGTGAGACGATCTGTTGAACTTATGCCTTGACTGAAGAGAGTCGAGGTGCCAGGCAGGAGCAAGGCTCATGAAGTCAGGGGTGTTGACCCCCACTCAATTTCAAAAGAAAACTGTCAGTGGGCCAAGTGTTGAAGGCTGGTGTCTGGAAAAGACAGACAACCTTCATGGCATTCTATCTGTGAAAATATACCCACAAATCCCTTGACACCTTTATGCTTGGACCTGTGGTGGCAACACAAGCCGTTGTGTAAGCAAGCTTAGCTCCCACATGGAACAGATTGCATCTCAGCTAGGGTATGTTTTGACTAAGTTTGGAATGAAAGGTAGGACAGTATAACTTGCCCTTCTTTATTATTCTGCCCCTCTCTTGTGGTCAGCGGTTGAGGCGTTCCAAGCGGGTCGGACCAACCAATTATTCATATACAGACAGTCTTCAACCAACAAACACAATGGGGACCGAGAGGCCATTCGTTGCTTGAATTTGTTCGTAAATCGTTATCATACAAGTAACCCTGGAGTTAAATTTTTGACTAGGGTATACGCAGCCAAACTCAAATGTATATGACTTTCAGAAGTCGACAAATAATCCCCTTTCATATAAAATTGGTATCAGGTTACTACAAATGATGTTTAACTGATTCTTATCACCTTACCTTATTGTATATAATACTGTAAAATATGTTGTTATCAATATAGAAAGGTACAAAGAGCTTTATACACAAAGTACGTTTGTGTAGATACTACCTTGTTTGTTTACAATACGCTTTAAATAAATGTACAGGTTGTTTTATGGCTTTGTTACTGAATTCAATTCTAGAAACTCAACTGTATTTATCTGCTTTATGAATCCTTGAGTATTGTTAAATAAAATGCAGATGATTATTTTAATCGTGAACTGAGAGGCTATCTTTTTTTTTTTTTTTCCTTTTATTGTCATGACTGACGAACTGCTGACCAGCTGCCAGCTGACCTGAGGCGCGCAACACTCTCTATCTCTCTCTCTCTCTCTCTCTCTCTCTCTCTCTCTCTCTCTCTCTCTCTCTCTCTCTCTCTCTCTCTCTCTCGTACATATAAATTACACAAAACAGTGCCGTATATTTAACTGTAAATATTAGATAAAGTAAAAGTAAAAGATACCCTACTGTAATCTACGTATTTAAACTATCTGATGCGGTCCATTTCTGATATAGTGTACAATGCTGGAATATTAGTTTATAAATAAATGCTTGTTAAAGTATATAGTAAGACAGTAAATAAATTTGATTTAGAATATGAAATGGTTTATTTTACTGTACATACAAAAAGACTACAGTATTTATCAGTATAAAGTATTGGGTCATCACATCAAGGACTTTGGATGTCCCAGAAACTTTTTAGTCCATCTGCATAGACTCCCGTTGCACTTTGGTGGAGTGATTTCTTTTAAGCATTTAGAGAGTTCTTATGATCTTGGCTAACTTATTCTTGGAGTCTTTTACCGTGTTACTGTTTCCTACATCCGCTGGAAGTCTGTTCCAATTATTTGCTATTTTGTATGCAAAGAAATTGCCATATTGAGTGGTGTTGTATCTTTACAATTCCAGTTTGTATTCGCTACCTCTGGACTGATTTGTGCTAAGCGTGAATAGGTTTTTGTAATCTACATTTGTTATTCCTTCAAGAATTTTGGATGCCTTTATTAACTGTCCCTGTCCCCTTAGTCGGAGAGAGAGAGAGAGAGAGAGAGAGAGAGAGAGAGAGAGAGAGAGAGAGAGAGAGAGAGACAGACAGACAGAGATATCGATTGATTTTGGATGTCTCAAAGACATTTTAGTCCATCTGCGGAGATTCTCTCTCTCTCTCCCCGTTACATAAGGCAGTAAAATATGTAGTACAGTGCATTGTATTGTAATATTAGATAAAAAATCCCATGTTCTTAAACCATTTTATTGTTACCCGACACTTGGAATAATTTTCCGCCATCGGATAACTCGTTGTTGTCTTATAAATCGTGCCAGTTATTGAATGATTTACCGGTATTTAATAGATACATGAAATATTTGCCTTCTCACTGCTATCTGATTTCTTGATAATGGCTACTTTAATTTTCACTGAAATGGCTTACTATTTCTTCACACTACTAGCACTATCGCCACTAATCTTGTGCTTCATTGCACTACCACTAGCAATCTGCTTATCAGCCCTAGTTAACATTAATGTAATTTACGATAAGGAAAAAATACGGCGGATGTAAAAAACACAAACAGCTACGATGATCACAATAGCAAACACAATAGATTTTGAATAAAGCAGGTCAGTAATGCCCACCTGGTGGTGATGGCTGGATCGGGACCCAGTCGGGAATGGTGCCAATTTCAAAATTGTAACTCCACAGAGTTTGAACATATATTTTACTTGCAAAATATATTTTCGTAACTTAAGGACTGTCAGTACTGGTATTTGATTCTTACTGACATCTCTTTGGGGGTAGGGTTTCTTTTTACATTGTATGGTATAATGTATTGTATGACCCAGTGTCTATCAGTTTCTCATCCTTATGATAAACAAATAGGGGGCAATAGTTTCCTCACTTCACTTCTCCACTAATTAAGCCTGGAATAGTTCCAGAGAAGTTACAAAACCTAACCGTTTTGGTTCCGAGGGGACGTCCAACCCTCCAAGCAGTGAGTCTCCCTAATTAAAGAACGAGGGTTTTTATGTTACATAGGAACAAATAACAAATTTCAAAAGTAATTTGTATTTTTCCTTACCATACAAACATGTTCTATTACTAACCTCCTCAAACCACCCCTGTAAGTCCTTGGACCAAAGTGTCAATGCGAGTGATGAGCCAAATGGAATAGGGGTTAGGGCTTCTTGCCCTGCATACCTACAGTTGGATAACTGCTCATTATCCATTTTAAACAGTTGATTACATCTCACACCGAAGCAATCTCCCTAATTAAAGGACTCAGGTTTGTATAGCTAGGAAAGATACAAATTACTTTTAAAATTTGTTTTATTTCAGAAACTTGACCCATATGGTATGGTTCTTGGCCAGGGAGGAAATTCAATGTTGTGGGTATGGGGACTATCATTAAGTAGGGCATGAGTAATAAGCTAACTTTACACCAAATTGTTCAGGTGTTAGCCTGTTTAATGTAGGGATGATGTAATCATGTTGTTCAAGACACTTATCAGCCTTGAAGGTTTCTCTATCTAGAAAGTAATTTGCTTATGGTGTTGTTGCCCAAATAATTTTTAGGATTTAATTATTTCTATTAGTGATGTACTTATTCAAGATATCCTTGCCAGTAATATAGTCTTTTAACCTTGGTGACACCCCTGTAGCACTGTAAAAAGTTAAGAATTAAAACCACCTTGTCATGCACCATGGTGTAAATTTTATACTAGGAAATTTGAAGCATAAAAACATTGTGGACTTCAGTTTAAGATAAGAGAAAAATATTGCAAATACAAATTACCACTAGGATAATTTCAATATTCATTAAAATATACTACTATATTGTCCATAACTTTAAAATTTTAGAAAATTTACTTAAAGCATTTAATATTAATAATAGAAACTTATAATTTTAAATATAAAACTTACCCGCTGGTTATATAATGGCTAAAGTCCCTGGACGCCCCGGCAGGAAATTCAAAATCTCTTGCGCAGCTTAGCGCAGATATGCCAGGTGTACCCCAGCGCCCTCGCGGTACAACAGGTAGAATTATACTCAACCAATTCAGATTTTTCTCTGCCGCCATAGCTGGCTGAACTATTGGAAATTCTCTCTTGTTTTCTTACTCTGTTTGGACGTTATTTGATGATGTATTAACGTTTTTGAGTTTTGGCTTTCGCATATTTGTTTTATTTGATCTGTGATCACATATTTATAACTTAAAAGGTAGGGTTAGAAGGTTTTTCAACCTATTTTTAAACCTCACGAAAGCATAGGGGCGAAATGTAAACATTTCGACCATTGATGACGTCACAGCCTCTTCCGTAAGCTAAAAGTCTGTCTTGCCTTTTACAAAGAATATAAGTGAATATGCTTTTAGAGTATTAAGTTATAAATTAAATTAAAAGAATTATTTTGAGAAAATTTTATCCTTTTAATTGTTTTCTTTAGATAATCTCGATCTGTTTACAAAGATTAACTAGCGTTCAGTTGATTTTTGTTACGCAGTAGTCATTATCGTTGCGATGTTACATATATCGTAGCGATTTTATGAATAGTACTTTCTTCTTACTTCTCAAGTTTTGAATTGTACTTTATAAAAGGAACATTTTATTTTGCAATTAATTGGTCCTTTCAGTATTTTTTCCTTAGTCAGAGATTAAAGGAAGTTACAGTTCAGTTTATTTTATACGATGCAGTATTCTTTACAATCGTCGTAGCGCACGATTCTATGTATCGTTGTTGCTTTGGTGGTTTTCGGAATACTAAATTGTTCGTATGTTATTTGTAGATGTTCCAATGATGCGAGTGATGATTCATATTTTATTGGAACCCCTTAATTTAAGGGTTTATTTTAATTTATAAATATTATATCTATTAAGGTAATATTTGATATTTAATATTTTGTTACATTTATATGGGATTCGGCACTTTTGCTTTCCCATTCAAACAATTGTCCAGTGACAAAATTATAAGTCTCTCCCTACAGAGTTCTTTTCTTTTGAGAGAGTGTATACTTTGGTTTTCAGGTAATTATGAAACTATCTTTGTGCCAAAGAGTAAAGTGCAAATTATTTAGTGATAACTTGTGCAGTGAATTTTATTCAGTGGAGAGTGCTTCTATTCGGACCTGTCGTTATCCTAGCCTTAGACTTCTGTCGAGCTCCCGTACCCAGGGGAGAAGTTAAGTCGAACGGTGAAAGGAATCGAGAGGGTAACCAGGCGTTAGTCTTTTAAGACCCGAACTGAAGTCCTCTCGAGCGTTTTCTGTCGATCACCAGAACGCTCACCTTCGCTATAGATAAAGCGAGGTATTAGTGTTTTCAAAGGCGCTAAGCTGAAAACAAAATTAGATACGTTCTGCGTGTGTTTCGTTTCACGCGGCGCAGACGCAGTGCCGCCACCCCCCACCTAATGGGTTTCGTCTCTCGACAGTGGCAAGCGCTATGGATCGACGAAGATAATGCTGAATACATTTCGCCTAAGGTTGATCCTTGATCTTTGTAGTTAGGCATGAAACAGCATCTATCTTCGTTTATGCAGTCTTTTCAGCCTGCCGTTAACAGTGCGGTTGGGTGTCTCGATTCCGGTCTTTGACACTGTCGAACAGGCGTCGTGTCTTTAACGGTGAGGACTCGTTGACGCACAGGCGGCCTACCAACCGCAATGTCCATGGTGGGGGAAACTGGATGCTTTACTTCGATTATCTGCTCAATGCAAACCGACTGCTCATAGCTCCTAGTATCAGTCTATATAGACGCGCCGACGTTCGCCAGGCAGCAGAGCCGGCGAAGCGTCATCGGAACGGTGCGGCAACGGAAACGGAACGTCGACGGAATGGAGCGAAGCGCCATGTCAGTGTGGACGCTTCAGCGTTGGTGTGGACGCTTCAGCGTCAGTGTGGACGCTTTCAGTGTCAGTGTGGACGCTTCAGTGTCAGTGTGGACGCTTCAGTGTCAGTGTGGACGCTTCAGTGTCAGTGTGGACACTTCAGCGCCAGTGTGGACGCTTCAGCGCTAGTGTGGGCGCTTCAGCATCGGTGTGGATGCTTCAGCGTCGGGGTGGATGCTTCAGCGTCGGGGTGGACGCTTCGCTACCTATGACAATAGACTTTGATGTCTACCGGACCATGAACGTCTAGTGTTACGTTATTGTTGCTCCAGGTATTATATTAAGAAACAAATCTTAACTAGAAAGATTTTATATTCTTGGACCAAGGCCTGCTGGGCTAACTCTTGGTTGTGAGAACTAAAATTAAAACCTCTAAGTATTGAGGCCTGAATTCAGAATCATAAGGAGTGGATTCCTAAGAATCAAGACTTCTCTTCCTAGGATAGAGATTGTAAAAGGAAGGAAATAACTTTCAGAAACTCAAGAGAATTTTTCTAAAGAGTTTCCCTCATATTTTTTACCTGCTGCTCCTCGTTTCGACTTCAGAGTTTTCGCTAGTTGAGTTGATGGTGTCGCTATTTATTTATTTTATTTTATTTGTATTACAAGCCAGCTACAACCCTAGTTGGGAAAGCAAGATGCTTTAACCCAAAGGGCTCCTTTAGGGAATGATGGCCTAGTAAATTAATGGTAAAATAAATTAATAAATTAACATTAAATCATTCTCAGGAAAATAACGAACCTTACTGTTGAGATTGATACAGCGCTTGCAGCTGCAACAACAGAAAGGCCTTTATGAGAATAGAACGTAAAAGTATATCTCCCACCACGGGCAGATCTTTTATGATTTAAGGTATTATGTTTTTTAAACCGCTCTTGTTAGTGACTCGTAAACATAGCGCAGTGCTCTGGAGGAGGTGTTTGTTCGTGTTCACCTTGCCCCTAGTCCTATATCTCTTCCTTACGTTCCAACCCTTGGGAGAAGGAAGGTCGGTAGGCTGGGGTTCTTCGCGGACCTTGTGCATTAAACGTCTGTTCCGCCGAGCAATATTGTTGATGCAGTCCAAGACGTTTTTTCTCCACTTAGGAATGATGAAGTAATGCTCTTTTCTTCGCCTATGATTGGCGAGCTATGACATCACAACCATGTGACATAGTATCTTGAAAAGAGCGAAGTTGGAGTGTTTTGAAGCGATCACTTCGTCATCGCTATGGTATCATGGATCTTGTAACTGTTTTCTGCATATTAGAATGCAGTTCCCTGACGAGAATGACATTCTACGTTTTCCCTGTCTTCCAGACTAGGAAGTTACTCGTCATGTATGCACGCGAACAGAACTTACCTTCGCAGCAAACGTGTTTTGATGCTTAAACAGGAAGCATCGAGTGTGTTTTTCTTCCGCGAGAGAAGCGGAAGTCAGACAAGTCACATACAATCCTAGCTCTTCCTCTGGATTCTGACTCACTTTCATGGAGGAAAGACTGTCCTCATCGAAGGACGCAAAACCTAGACTTGGTAGTCACCAATCAATTTGTCCTAGACCTTTCAGGAGTCGTATGTTTTCTATTAACTTATCCTGCAGTATCTAACGTTCGCCGGAAGTTTTTTCTTTTCGGAAGAAGGCGACGTGTCAGCACCAGAATCGTGTAAGACACTTAGTTCTTCGGGGGAAAAGGTGCTCAGTTTGCTTCTGTTTACACTTCTACCCCTCCCCCAGTTTGGAGAAAGGTCTATTACTTTCTTCCGAGGTCTAGCGACTACTGTTGACGGTATCTCACAGCATTGGATACGTTCAGTTCGCGCACAAGGCGCACTTGAAATGTCATAGGGACTCTCCCGGGTCGCTCACTGGACTGCGGTTGATGTTCTCTCCCGGCCTTCGCCCATGCTACCCCGCGAGTGTAGATTTGGTCTGAGCTAAAAGAGGTCTATTTCATCTGTGTTTAGCATTTATGATTCTCGGGGGGAGAAAATTTTCTCCTAAAGAGTCTAAGGACTACCAGAGATCAAAGAAATAGTTTTCCGATCAGTGTCAGAAGGCATAGTTCTCCTATGCTTAGTAACGCTCCCTCGCAGAGACATGCTCGTGTTACGAGAAGCGTTGGAGCGGGTGCTTGTAGAAGTCTGGTCTCTCTCTTACGGCAGACGTCACGCAGACACAGATGCAAGTTCTGGTCTCTCCCTCACGCAGTCACAGACACAGACGCGTCTGGTCGTATGTTGGACGCTGACAGTTAAAGTTTATCCTTTCAACAAGTTGTCCCTTTTTCGCAGTCTGCGGGACGCGTGACTCTCGCTCATGCGGACGCATCCTACACGCGGACAACTCTCGGCAATCAGTTCCGTCTTTCCGTCAATGACCGGACGCGATGCTGTCGCCTCCACGCAGCACGCTGTAGATTTACAACAAGCGGGGCACACACGCAGTGCTGTATCCGCACGACAAGGTGAACGCATACAGCACGCTGACACCTTACGGCAATGCAAACACATGCGACATTATGGTCGCATGCTAGACGCATACAGTCAAGTCTTTTTTTTCTCACAGCAGTATAAACAGACTATTGTCTCTCCTTCGCGTCTCTCTGGCCTCGCAGCTAACGCTCCCTCGTGTCAAGCTTTGGCTTTAAGTTTGTTGAACACTCGCTGATTACACACGATCAGGTCTTAACCTCACAGCATGAGGTTCACGTTGTTGATGCTTCTTTTCAACAAGCCTAGCTTTAATATCGGTTTCTTGCGACCGATATAGACGAGTTTTGGGAGGCGGTTTTAGATCCCGATTCTCTCTCACGACATGTCGAGTGTAGGCAGCATGCTGGAACCATACTGGACTCATGCTGGGACCATGCTGGGTGCATGCTGGAAGCATGTCTTTAGTCCTTTTCCCTGTGTCAGGATCACGAACGTTTTAGGTCTAGCTGCCTCCAGTATTTCGGAAAACCCCTAAGATCTACAGTAGAGGGTTGTTTGAAGTAGACAGCTGAGGCTTTCTCTTGTACAAAGGACATTTGCCTCAAGGTTTTTCAACCTAATTAGAGTGTTTTATGGAGTGGTGTAGAGCTAGAGCCGGCTCTTCATTAGGTAACTCTAACACAAATGGCATATTTTTTCTTAGACCTTAGAAGAAAACACATTTTCTTTCCTCCTCGACCATCAAAGGGTACAGGAGTATGCGGGCATCTGCCTTCAGACGCAGAAGATTGGATCTATCAAATAGAGACCTTATAGGTCTTCTCAGATCATTTGAGAGGACTTGGAGGCATCAGCAAGATGCGCCAGCCTGAAATTTAGGGTTCGTTTCTGGAGTTTTGCGGTAGTGACAGATCCGACCCTTTACACTTGGTTTCTTTTTAAGGCCTAACTTTGGAGACTTTCTGAGTAAGTCCACCATAGTTGAGTCAATGAAGTTCACTCTTTTAGCAAGAACACAGACTTCACATTGGTTAAGCCATAGGTTCCTTGCAACCTGGATTCTTGGTCATTAACAAAAATCTTTCTCATCCATAGCCTAAATCTTTCAGGATCACTATTCTCTCGGATTTGGTTTGGGATGGGCTGAGTAGAGTTTTTTGCCCGATTAAAACGATGAAGTTTTATTGGGACAAGAGCAAAGAAGTTAAGAGTCTATTTATAACTCTTGGGTGCACGGTCAAGAAGCCTGCGCTATCCATGTCTAAACATTCTGTCATCTCGTATAGACTTTGATTACAAAGGTTCTTCCACACGGTTGGGTGACAGATCATAAGACGTTGAAAGAGTAAAAGCTCACGAAGTTAGAGCTGTAGAAACTTATGTAATTTTTAAACTATACTGTTCTCTGCAAGCATCACTTTTACAGTCTTGTGAAGGGGTAATCCTGTATTCGTCTTGCTTTACTTTTACCGTGTCCAGTCTCTATGAAGACGTCTACGTTTTGGGATCACTTGCAACAACGAGTGCAGTAGTAGGTGAAACATTCTCCACTACATATCCCTAAATTCCTAGTACCCCTGTTCTTCTCTTGGAACTGTTATATATATTTTTATGATTGTATGTGAAGATTGCTCGGCAATCTTCCGCAATCTTTGACTTAGTAAGGTGGTCATTTTGTTCCTAGAGAGCGCCCGGAACAAGGGTATTAGTTGAGGTCCTGTCATGTTATAGGTGGTTGTACTGTTTGACAGCTCCTAGAGATCATCAGCCCCGAGTGGATCACTGGATCTCCTAAGGATAACAGACAAAATGAGGCAGAGCATTGCTGTCAGCTTCCTTATCAGGTTAGAACCGCTTAAGTTGTTCATGTAACTCTGTGAATTTCCAATTATGCAGCTGTCTCTGACCCGCCACCAATGGGTGTCAATCAGCCATTATATAACCAGCGGGTAAGTTTTATATTTAAAAATGATATTTTCATAATAAAATAAATTTTTGAATATACTTACCCGCTGGTTATATAAGTTTTAGACCCACCCTCCTCCCCTCTAGAGATCATGGGGCATGGAAAATCTGAATTGGTTGAGTATAGTTCTACCTGTTGTACCGCGAGGGCGCTGGGGTACACCTGGCATATCTGTGCTAAGCTGCGCAAGAGATTTTGAATTTCCTGCAGGGGCGTCCAAGGACTTTAGCCATTATATAACCAGCGGGTAAGTATATTCAAAAATTTATTTTATTATGAAAATATAATGGGAATAGTTGTACTGTTTCTCTGATGCATTTGATAGGTGTCCAAATTTTCTTATACAGTTTTAAGATTTACATCATTGCAATCTTTCAGGATAGCCCACTGATTATTTCACCATTAGACTTTCAACAAACTGAAAATGTCTACACTAGTAGTTTTTTTAATCTGTTAACAATGCTGTATCATGTCACTTTGTTCCTTTAACAAGAATAACATCACCCTGCCCTTAGTATGACAGCTAGGCATATATAAATACAGAGAATATAATATGCATCTTATTTTGATTGCTTTGTAGACTTTCTTTAATAATTGGTTTATATATTGCTACTGCAAATGGGTAACACTGAATATGGGAAAAATAAAAGACAGACTATATTAAAAACCTTTATGTAAATTTTGAATGAGATCTATGTATTTACAGATATTTATTTAGAAAAAATAGTATATACAGTTTAAATATAAAATTACAAATAATGTAATACTGTACAATAATTGGTAGACTATAAATTAATTGGCTTTATCTAAATTCTTCCTTTAAAGACCATATTCCCTCGCCTGTTGATTTTCTATGAAAATCACAAATTTTGTTTAGAAGAGCTTTGAAAAATGGACTTTGGGAGGGTGGTAATCTACTGCTGAATTTATCGAGGATCTCTTGAGTAGATGCACTACCATCTACCTCAGCCTGGAATGCAACAAAGTTACGAATGTCTGTTAACAAGTCTATATTTTCTTGAATTTCTTCTTCAACTTCTTCAGGTTCTGCTACTGCAGCAGTGGAAGGGTAATCTGGATCATAATCTTCATCTGGCTCATCATTAGTTATCTCTGTCGATGCGACGGTTTTATTTCTCTGATTAATACGAGAGAGTAATTGTGCAGATGATAGACCACCAGTTGTTTTATTTCCAATTTTCTTCTTGGGAATAAAATCCATCTCTGAAGGGCTGTCAGATTCTTCATCCTCCAGGCCTCCATTGAACATGTGTTGTATACTTTTCTTTGGTTTTAATTCATCTTTCTTTATTTCTCTATCAATGGAATTGGCGAACATTTTATTCTTCTTATTTCCAAACTTTGGTTTACTTTTCTTTTGCTCCAAAGTCTCGTTATGCGCTGACCATGGTCTACTACATCGAGCACGAGAAGCTCTTACAGCCTTTAGAGCCTCTTTGGCTACCCTCTCGGCTTCC
This sequence comes from Palaemon carinicauda, assembly GCF_036898095.1. Taxonomy (NCBI): domain Eukaryota; kingdom Metazoa; phylum Arthropoda; class Malacostraca; order Decapoda; family Palaemonidae; genus Palaemon; species Palaemon carinicauda. The sequence continues at coordinate 48,944,044 of NC_090762.1, read as the reverse complement.
CCCTCCACAAGGAGATAATCTGGATCGTTGTTGCTCAAAATAGAATCATGACTAAGGGCAGTGTGAACCCCTGATTTCTGGAATAGCTTTGTAAGAACATATTCGTCCTGAGATTTGGCATTTTCCTTTTCAGCTGCAGCTTCCTCTTCTGTTTTGCGATATACTCTCTTCTTAACAAGATAATCAATTCTTTCTCCATCAATCTTTCTTCCTTTCTTAGAGGAACTCTTTTTCTTGTCTCTATCTGTGCATTTTTCCTTTTCCCTGTGCTTAGATTTCTTTTTATGCTTTTTTCTATGCTTCTCTGAAGATTTTTCCTCTGATAGTCTGCAGTTTCTGTGGTCAGAATAATTTTCATTTCCTGATTCTTTATTAAGCTCAGAACTATCGACAGAACGGAGTTCTGAAACAGTAGGTATATTTACTTCAAATATATTTCCCATGTCTTTTTCCATAGGAGGCAAGTCATCAAGACTACTTTCTTCTTTGGTCATGGGAAGTAGAGTAAAAGGAACATTTCCACTAGTTGACTCTTCACTGACTAACAATTCATTTTTTATATCTATGCAGTCCTCCTCTATTTTTATATCCATGTAATTTTCATCTATTTCTGTTTTTATGTCCATGTATTCCTCATTTACTTCAGTTTTTAAATCTAAATTTTCTCCATCTGCTCCACTTTTTAAATCCAAAATATCCTTAGATATTATAGGGCCATTTTCTTCAGACTTGTCAATTTCTTCAGTTTTAAGTTCCTGATTAATGTTATTGCCCATTCTCTCTAAATCTTTGAGTTGCGAAAGATCTTTGAGACTTTCACACTTCAGAGGCGAAGTTACATTTTTGCTCTCGTGTAAATTTTTCTTGGCAATGTTCATACTAATTTTCTTAGCTAGGTTCCTCATTTTCTCTTTAAGATCTACATCTGCCTGTGATTTTAGATCTATTTGTGAAGTATTTAATTTCTTCTTTTCATGTCTAGTACCCTCTTTCCTGGGTTTCTCTTTCTTCGCTGCCCTACTGGATATAGCATTGTCTCCTTTACTCAGTGGTGAGTAACTCTTCTTTAAGTGTTTACTTGTTCCTTTGTAATTTCCTTTCGTCTCCTCATCGCTATCCTGGGTATCATTATTTACATTTACTTTAATTTCAGATTGTGTCCCTGCAAAAATGGCTGAAGATTCCGTTTTCTCTTTCTCACCTTCATTCAAAGTAAAAAGTTCATACAAGTCATTGGTTTTGAAAAAACGCTGCTGTTTTGGGTCTTTTAGCACACGATTTGTTAAAAACTGCTTGAAAATCTGTCTATGGTAAATTTTTTCTTCAATTGTTCCAGAAGTAAGTAATCTGAAAATGGAATGAAATGTAGTAAGACATGAATTTTTAAAAATTATCTACATGTAGTTTATTGATGTAACTAGATAAATTTTTCTAACTTGTGCATAGAAGGTGAAGTAGCAATATAAAACATTCCAATTGTAAACAGAAAATAATTGAACCAATTTGATACAATAAAAATGGGGAATCACTTTTCAGTTACCATATTTTTTTGTATCCTATACCCAACTCCCTTTTTTCAAATAAACATATATATATGTTATTTGCAGGAAGAATGTACCACACAGACACCTCCATGTGGATGTTCCAAGCTGCCAGCTCCAAAAGAATGTGCAAGGCAGGCAGCACCAAGGCTCTCAACGCAACAAGTAGCACCAAGGTACTGTACTCCTAAGCAGATAGCATCAAGGCCCCCTACCATGCAGGCAGCAGCACAAAGGCCTTCTTCCACACACAGCATGATATACCATGCAGGGAGCAGCACCAGGGCCCTCTACCAGTAGCATCAAGGCACTACCAAGCAGGCAGCTTTACCATGCAGGCAGAGCACAAATGCCTTCCACGCAGCATGATATACCAAGCAGGCAGCATCAACGCCCTCTACCACGTAGGCAGCGGCTCCAAAACCCCCTACAATACAGGCGGCAACACGAAGACCCTCTACTATGCAGGCAGTGGTGCCAAGACCCTCTACAATGCAGGCAGTGGTGCCTAGGCCTTCTACCACGCAGGCAGCGGCACCAAAGCCTTCTACCACGTAGGCAGCGGCACCAAGGCTTTCTACCACGCAGGCAGCGGCACCAAGCCCTTCTACTAAGAAGGCAATGGCACCAAGGCCTTCTACCAAGAAGGCAGCGACACAAAGGCCCTCTACCACGCAGCATGATATACCAAGCAGGCAACTCCAAGGGAACTTATCAACCAGGAAGGCAGCTCTGCTAAGTTCCAGCCCATAGTCTTGTCTCTGGGACTCCACTACGCAGTCGACAGCCAATTCCAAGGAATATACCAGGCAGAAACTTTCCATCCACAGGAATGTACTAGGCAAGCAATTCTGTGGCTATAGAGGTACTGGACTATAACCTCGATGCAGGTTCTACGGGAATTTAACAGGCAGGCAGTTCCACAGGAATTTATCTATTTAACACACACAGGTAGCTCCACGGGAATTTACCAAAGCAAGCAGCTTCACAATACTTTACCTTTTTAACAAGCAACCATGGGGATTTAGATAAACAGCCAGCCATCTTCTATGTAGCTTTTTTTCCCATGCCATCCTATACTGCCAGTAAGTGCTATCATGACCCCTACCATATGGTAGGAATCATTCTATATTATGAAGCCAACTTCCCTTGCTAACCTTCAAACAAGCCTTTCTGGTCTACTCCACAAAGACTACAGGCTCCAGTCATTCCAGCTTCCTGCTATGCAGCAGTCATTGTTAGTGCAGTTTTATTTAGAGCTTTGTATAATCCTCTTATGCAGCTGGATTGAGAAAACACTCTACTTAGCCAGCACCACAGGAATCTGCAATTTAGCTTGCTCTAGATGACAGCCTCCTATGCAGACAGGTTCAAGGTAGTAAACTGCTTTACAATAAATTCCTAATCAAGCAGCATCTTCAGCAGACTTTAGTATACTGCTCACCATCTCCTAGATGACCACTGGGGACTACATGGTGTTGTAAGTCAGTTCCAGTTGACTTAAAGGCATCCTCTGCCAATTCCAATCAACTCTAAGGCATTTCCTACTAATCCCAATCGCCCTAAGGGAATCCTCCATCAGCTCCAATCACCATGCATCTCCACAAGTTCGAGTCACCTCCAGGATATCCTCAGCCAGTTACATCCACCTCCAAGGGCTCCACGAAAGTGGCAGCACATAAGGGGTTCCCTGATGATGGCTGCACAGAGGGACTCCAAGAAGAGGCTGCACAGTAAGGGCTCTAGGCATAAAGCTGCGTAAGAAGCTCCACAAAGACGGCTTCTTAGGAGTGTTCTACTGTGATGGCTGCATAGGAGAGCTTCACTAATGCTGCAGAAGAGCACAACACTGAGAGTATTGCCGAAGAGGGCTCCACAGGAGGGCATCACTAAGAGAGTTGCGCAGGAGGGCGCCACTACGAGAGCTACCCAGGTGGGCGTATATACGAGAACTGTGCCGAGAGCTGCCCAGGAGGGTGCCATTACAGGAGCTGCGCAAGAGGGTGCCAATACGAAAGCTGCTCAGGAGAGCGCCACTACGAGAGGTGCGTAGGAGGGCTCGATTACGAGAGCTGCGCAGGCAGGCGGCACTACGAGAGCTGCGCAGGAGGGAGGCACTACGAGAGCTGCGCAGGAGGGAGGCACTACGAGAGCTGCTGTGCCAGAGACCGCCACAACGAGAGTTGTGCAGGAGAGCTGGTGCGCAGGAGGCCGCCACAACCAGAGCTGGTGCGCCGGAGCCCGCCACAACCAGAGCTGGTGCGCCGGAGCCCGCCACAACCAGAGCTGGTGCGCCGGAGGCCGCCACAACCAGAGCTGGTGCGCCGGAGGCCGCCACAACCAGAGCTGGTGCGCCGGAGGCCGCCACAACCAGAGCTGGTGCGCCGGAGGCCGCCACAACCAGAGCTGGTGCGCCGGAGGCCGCCACAACCAGAGCTGGTGCGCCGGAGGCCGCCACAACCAGAGCTGGTGCGCCGGAGGCCGCCACAACCAGAGCTGGTGCGCCGGAGCCCGCCACAACCAGAGCTGGTGCGCCGGAGCCCGCCACAACCAGAGCTGGTGCGCCGGAGCCCGCCACAACCAGAGCTGGTGCGCCGGAGCCCGCCACAACCAGAGCTGGTGCGCCGGAGCCCGCCACAACCAGAGCTGGTGCGCAGGAGCCCGCCACAACCAGAGCTGGTGCGCAGGAGCCCGCCACAACCAGAGCTGGTGCGCCAGAGGCCGCCACAACCAGAGCTGGTGCGCAGGAGGCCGCCACAACCAGAGCTGGTGCGCTGGAGGCCGCCACAACCAGAGCTGCTGGGAAGGAGGCCGCCACAACCAGAGCTGCTGCGTAGGAGGCCGCCACAACCAGAGCTGCTGCGCAGGTGGTGGAGGACGTCACTACGAGAGCTGCGCAGGAGGGCGGCACTACGAGAGCTGCGCAGGAGGGCGGCACTACGAGAGCTGCGCAGGAGCCCGCCACAACCAGAGCTGGTGCGCAGGAGCCCGCCACAACCAGAGCTGGTGCGCAGGAGCCCGCCACAACCAGAGCTGGTGCGCAGGAGGCCGCCACAACCAGAGCTGGTGCGCAGGAGGCCGCCACAACCAGAGCTGCTGCGCAGGAGGCCGCCACAACCAGAGCTGCTGCGCAGGAGGCCGCCACAACCAGAGCTGCTGCGCAGGAGGCCGCCACAACCAGAGCTGCTGCGCAGGAGGCCGCCACAACCAGAGCTGCTGCGCAGGAGGCCGCCACAACCAGAGCTGCTGCGCAGGAGGCCGCCACAACCAGAGCTGCTGCGCAGGAGGCCGCCACAACCAGAGCTGCTGCGCAGGAGGCCGCCACAACCAGAGCTGCTGCGCAGGAGGCCGCCACAACCAGAGCTGCTGCGCAGGAGGCCGCCACAACCAGAGCTGCTGCGCAGGAGGCCGCCACAACCAGAGCTGCTGCGCAGGAGGCCGCCACAACCAGAGCTGCTGCGCAGGAGGCCGCCACAACCAGAGCTGCTGCACAGAAGGCTGCCACAACAAGACCTACTGCACAGAAAGCCACCACAACGAGAGCTGCCCAGGAGTCCGCCACTACAAGAGCTGTGCAGGAGAGCACCACTATGAGAGCTGCGTAGGAAGGCGCCAATACGAGAGCTGCGCCGAGATCTGCCCAGGAAGAAGGTACTACAAGAGCTGTGCAAGAAGGCGGCACTGATAGTGCAGCGCTAAGAGCTGTCCAGTAGGGCGCCATTACAGGAGCCGGTCAGGTGGGGGGCACAACGGGATCCGTGCTGGAGGGCACAAATACGTGAGCTGCCAAGGATGGCGCTACAAAGAGAACTGCGCAGGAGGGTGGCACTGAGAGCGCTGCACAGAAGGGTCCTACAATGAGTAGCTGCGCATGACGGCTGCACTACGAGAGTTGCGCAGGAGAGCTGCACTACGAGAACTGCGCAGGAGGGGACCACTACAAGAGCTGCACAGGAGGGTGCCACTATGAGACCCTGGGCAGGAAGGCGCCACTACTAGACCTGCGCAGGAGGGTGCCACTACAAGACCTGCACAGGAGGGTGCCACTACGAGACCTGCACAGGAGGGTGCCAGTACAAGACCTGTGCAAGAGGGCTCCACTAAGAGACCTGCGCAGGAAGGCACCACTTTCAAGACCTGTACAGGAGGGCACCACTATAAGAGCTGCGTAGGAGGCTGGTATTAGGAGAGCTGCACAGAAGGGTGGCACTTTAGTCAATTTCTTTTAGTGATGCAGATTTGCACCGACTTGCAGAGGTGCCCTTTTAGCTCGGAAAAGTTTCCTGATCGCTGATTGGTTGGACGAGATAATTCTAACCAATCAGCGATCAGGAAACTTTTCCGAGCTAAAGGGGCACCGCTGCGAGTCGGTGCAAATCTGCCTCGATAAAAGAAATGGACTATAAGTATGCTCGCTGAGACCTGACAAGGAGGGTGCCATTACAGGAGCTGCGCAATAGGGCAGCACTGAGAGGTGAGCAGGAGGGTGACAATACAGTAGCTGTGCACGAGGGCGACTCTACGAGAGCAGCATAGAAGTCCGCACTATGAGACCTGCTCAGGGTGCATTACGAGAGCTGTGCACAGGACACCACTACGAGAGTTGCACAGGAGGCCAGCACTAAGAAAACTGCACAGGAGGGCGGCACTACGAGAGGTGTGCAGGAGGGTGGCACTACGCGAGCTGTGCAGGAGGTTGCTACTACAAGAGCTGCGCAGAAGGGCCACACCACGAGAGCTGCGTAGACGGTCATACTATGAGAGCTGCTCAGGGGATGCCACTGCGAAGGCAGCGTAGAAGGGTGCATTACGAGAGCTGCGCACAGGAGAACGCCACTACGACAGTTGCACAGGAGGGCGGCACTACGAGAACTGCGCAGGAGGTTGGTACTACGAAAGCTGCGTAGGAGGGTGTCACTACAAAAGCTGCGTAGGAGGGCGTCACTACGTGAGCTGTGCAGGAGGGCGCTACTACCAGAGCTGCGCAGGAGAGTGCACTACCAAAGCTGCGCAGGAGGGTGCACTACCAGAACTGCACAGGAGGGTGCACTACCAAAGCTGCGCAGGAGGGTGCACTACCAGTGCTGTACAGAAGAGCTGCTGTGCCGGAGGCCGCCACGACGAGAGCTGCTGTGCCGGAGGCCGCCACGACGAGAGCTGCTGTGCCGGAGGCCTCCACGACGAGAGCTGCTGTGCCGGAGGCCGCCACGACGAGAGCTGCTGTGCCGGAGGCCGCCACGACGAGAGCTGCTGTGCACGAGGCCGCCACGACGAGAGCTGCTGTGCCGGAGGCCGCCACGACGAGAGCTGCTGTGCCGGAGGCCGCCACGACGAGAGCTGCTGTGCACGAGGCCGCCACGACGAGAGCTGCTGTGCACGAGGCCGCCACGACGAGAGCTGCTGTGCCGGAGGCCGCCACGACCAGAGCTGCTGTGCACGAGGCCGCCACGACGAGAGCTGCTGTGCACGAGGCCGCCACGACCAGAGCTGCTGTGCACGAGGCCGCCACGACCAGAGCTGCTGTGCACGAGGCCGCCACGACCAGAGCTGCTGTGCACGAGGCCGCCACGACCAGAGCTGCTGTGCACGAGGCCGCCACGACCAGAGCTGCTGTGCACGAGGCCGCCACGACCAGAGCTGCTGTGCACGAGGCCGCCACGACCAGAGCTGCTGTGCAGGAGGCCGCCAAAACGAGAACTGCGCCGAGATCTACCCAGGAAGAAGGCACTACAAGAGCTGTGCAGGAAGGCGGCACTGATAGTGCAGCGCTAAGAGCTGTCCAGTAGGGCGCCATTACAGGAGCTGTGCAGGTGGGGGACACTACGGGATCCATGCTGGAGGGCACAAATACGTGAGCTGCCAAGGATGGCGCTGCAACTGGAACTGCGCAGGAGGGTGGTACTGAGAGCGCTGCACAGAAGAGCCCCACAATGAGTAGTTGCGCATGAAGGCTGCACTACAAGAGTTGCGCAGGAGAACCCCACTACGAGAGGCTGCACAGGAGGGCGGCACTACGAGAGCTGCGCAGGAGAGCGGCACTACGAGACCCTGCGCAGGAGGGCGCCACTACAAGACCCTGCACAGGAGGGTGCCACTTACGAGACCCTGTGCAGGTGGATGCTAGTACAAGATCAGTGCAGGAGGGCGCCACTTTCAAGACCTGCACAGGACGGCGCCACTGTAAGAGCTGCGCACGAGGGTGGTATTAGAAGAGCTGCACAGGAGGGCGGCACTAAGTATGCTGCGCCAAGACCTGACAAGGAGGGTGCCATTACAGGAGGCAATAGGGCGGCACTGAAAGGTGTGCAGGAGCAGGAGGGTGACAATACAGTAGTTGCGCAGGAGAGCAACACTACGAGAGCAGCATAGAGGTCTGCACTATGAGACCTGCTCAGGAGACGCCACTATGAGGGCCGCGTAGAAGGGTGCATTACGAGAGCTGTGCACGGAAGGACACCACTACGAGAGTTGCACAGGAGGCCGGCACTACGCTAGCTGCGCAGGAGGTTGCTACTACAAGAGCTGCGCAGGAGGGTGACACTACGAGAGCTGCTTAGAAGGCTGCACTATGAGAGCTGCTCAGGAGACGCCACTGCGAGGGCAGCGTAGAAGGGTGCATTACGAGAACTACGCAGGAGGTTGGTACTATGAAAGCTGCGCAGGAGGGCGTCACTACCAGAGCTGCGCAGGAGGGCGTCACTACCAGAGCTGCGCAGGAGGGTGCACTACCAGAGCTGCGCAGGAGGGTGCACTACCAGAGCTGCGCTGGAGGGTGCACTACCAGAGCTGCGCAGGAGAGCGTTGCTAGGAGAGCTGCGCTGGAGACAACCCCTACGAGAGCTGCGCAGGAGAGAGCCAATAGGAGTGCTGCCCAGGAGGGTGCTACTACGAGTGCAGTGCAGGAGCGTGCCACTACGAGAGCTGCGCAGGAGACACTCCCTAAAGATGGTTGCACAGGTGGTCTTCCTGAAGACAATTGCACAGGAGGGCTCCCTGGAGATGTTGGCCAGGATGCCGCTACTAAAAGAGCTGCGCAGGAGGCTGCCTCAACGAGAGTTGCACAGTAGGACACCACTAAGAAAGTTGCGTAGAAGGATGCATTACGAGAGCTGCGCAGGAAGGGGCCACTATGAGAGAGCACCAATAGGAGAGCTGCGTAGACGGGCGCCACTACGAGAGCTACGCAGGAAAGCGCCACTACAAAAGTTAAGCAGGAGAGTGCCGATACGAGCGCCAAGTAGAAGGGCACACTACTAGACCCTCGCAGGAGGGCGTCACTATGAGAGCTGCGCAGGAGAGCCGCACTTTGAGAGCTGCGTAAAAGGGTGCACTAAAAGAGCTCTGCAGAAGGGCGCGACTACGAGAGCTGCGCAGGAGGGCGGCCCCACGAGAGCTGCGCAGGAAGGCGCCCCCACGAGAGCTGCGCAGGAGAGCGCCCCCACGAGAGCTGCGCAGGAGAGCGCCCCCACGAGAGCTGCGCAGGAGAGCGCCCCCACGAGAGCTGCGCAGGAGAGCGCCCCCACGAGAGCTGCGCAGGAGAGCGCCCCCACGAGAGCTGCGCAGGAGAGCGCCCCCACGAGAGCTGCGCAGGAGAGCGCCCCCACGAGAGCTGCGCAGGAGAGCGCCCCCACGAGAGCTGCGCAGGAGCGCGCCCCCACGAGAGCTGCGCAGGAGAGCGCCCCCACGAGAGCTGCGCAGGAGGGCGCCCCCACGAGAGCTGCGCAGGAGGGCGCCCCCACGAGAGCTGCGCAGGAGGGCGCCCCCACGAGAGCTGCGCAGGAGGGCGCCCCCACGAGAGCTGCGCAGGAGGGCGCCCCCACGAGAGCTGCGCAGGAGGGCGCCCCCACGAGAGCTGCGCAGGAGGGCGCCCCCACGAGAGCTGCGCAGGAGGGCGCCCCCACGAGAGCTGCGCAGGAGGGCGCCACTACGAGAGCTGAACAGGAAGGCACCAAATTGAGAGTTGCGCCGAGAGCTGGCCAAGAGGGTGCTCCTACCAGAGCTGCGCTGGGGAAAACCCCTAAAAGAGCTGCCCAGGAGGGCACCACTACAAGAGCTGCACAGGTGGGCGCCACTACCCACTATGAGAGCTGCACAGGAGCGTGCCAGTACAAGAGCTGTGCAGAGACACTCCTTGAAGACGGATGCACAGGAGGGCTCCCTGAAGACTGTTGCCCAGGAGCCGCAACTATGAGAGCTGCGCAAGAGGGCGTCATTACGAGAGCCGCACAGGAGGGTACCACTAATACAGCTGCGCAAGAGGCCGGCACTATGAGAGCTGCGCACAAGTACACTACTACGAGAGCTGTGCAGGAGGGCGCCACTACGAAAGCAGCAAAGGAGGGCTCCACTAAGAGAGCTGCAAACAAGACATTTCGTGAAGAGGGTTGGAGGTATCCTTGAAAACGGTTGCACAAGGTCTTCCTGAAGACTGTTGCACAGGTGGTCTCCATGAAGATGGGTTGCCCAGGAGGTTTCCTCCATAAAGAGGGTTTGCACACGAGGGATGCCTGGAAACTGTTGCAAAGGAGAGCTCCCAGGAGACGGTTGAGCAGGAGGGTACCCTGTTGATGGTTACACAGGAGGGGCTCCCCAATGACAGCTGCATAGGAAGGCTACAATAAAGTGCTGCACATTATAGCTCATAGCTACACAGATGGCTTCTTAAAGTATTCCAATGTGACTGCTAAACAACAAGGCTTCACTATTGCTGCAGAAGAGGGCGCCACTACGAGAGCTGCGCAGGAGGGCGCCCCTACGAGAACTGCGCTGGAGGGTGACTGAAAATGGTTACACAGGAGGGCTCCCTGGAGACATTGGTCAGGAGGCTGCCACTACGAGAGCTGCGCAGGTGGCTGTCTCTACGAGAGCTGCGCAGTAGGGTGCCACTACGAGAATTGCACAGGAGAGCGCCAATCAAGCTGCACAGGTGGGTGTCACTGTGAGTTTCTCAGGTGGTGCCACTATGAGAGCTGCGCACTTTCTTGCGCAGGAGAGTGCCACGACGAGATTTGCGCAGAAGAGCGCCAATATGAGAGCTGAGTAGAAGGGCGTCACTACGAGAGCTGCGTAGTAGAGTGCCACTTCGAGAGCTGCAGAGTAGGGTCCCACTACGAGAGATGCGGAGGAGGGTGTCACCACGAGAGCTGAGCAGGAGTGGGCCACTAAAAGAGCTGCACAGGTGGCCTCCACTATGAGAGCTGCGCAGGTGGCCTCCACTATGAGAGCTGCGCAGGAGTGTGCCATTAAAAGAGCTGCGCAGGAGACATTCCTTGAAGATGGTTGCACAGGAGGGCTCCCTGGAGACAGTTCCCCAGGAGACCACCACTATGAGAGCTGCACAGGAGGGCGCCCTACACGAGAGCTGCGCAGGAGGGCGTCCTACACGAGATCTGCCCAGGAGGGCGCCCTACACGAGATCTGCCCAGGAGGGCGCCCCACACGAGATCTGCCCAGGAGGGCGCCCTACACAAGAGCTGCACAGGTAGGCGCCCTACACGAGAGCTGCGCAGGAGAGCGCCCTACACGAGAACTGTGCAGGAGGGCGCCCTACACGAGAGCTGCGCAGGAGGGCGCCCTACACGAGAGATGCGCAGGAGAGTGCCACTACACGAGATTTGCGCAGGAGAGCGCCACTACAAGAGTTGCGCAAAAGAGCGCCAATACGAGAGCCGAGTAGAAGAGCGTCACTACGAGAGCTGCGTAGAAAGGTGCACAGTGAGAGCTGCAAAGGAGGGTCCCACTACAAGAGCTGCGGAGGAGAGCGTCACCACGAGAGCTGTGCATGAGTGGGCCACTAAAAGAGCTGAGCAGAAGGGCACCATTACGAGAACTGTGCAAGATGGCGCCACTACGAGAGCTGCACAGAAAGGCGCCAAAATGAGAGTTGCGCCGAGAGCTGCCCAGGAGGGCACCACTACCAGAGCTGCCCAAGAGGGTGCCACTACTATAGCTGCCCAGGAGGGCACCACTACCAGAGCTGTGCAGGAGGGTGCTACTAGGGGAGCTGCGCAGGAGAAAACCCCTACAAGAACTGCTCAGGAGGGTGCTAATATGAGAGCTGCACCGAATGCTGCCCAGGAGTGCCGTTACAGGAGCTGCACAGGAGGCGGTACTACAAGAGCTGCGCAGGTGGGCGCAACTATGAGAGCTGCGCAGGAGGCCGCCACAACGAGAGCTGCGCAGGAGGCTGCCACAACGAGAGCTGCGCAGGAGGCTACCACAATGAGAGCTGCGCAGGAGGGCGCCACAACAAGAGTTGTGCAGGAGGCTGCCACTACGAGATGCGCGCAGGAGGGCACCACTACGAGAGGCGTGCAGGAGGGCGCCACTACGAGAGGCACGCAGGAGGGCGCCACTACGAGAGGCACGCAGGAGGGCGCCACTACGAGAGGCACGCAGGAGGGCGCCACTACGAGAGGCACGCAGGAGGGCGCCACTACGAGAGGCACGCAGGAGGGCGCCACTACGAGAGGCACGCAGGAGGGCGCCACTACGAGAGGCACGCAGGAGGGCGCCACTACGAGAGGCACGCAGGAGGGCGCCACTACTAGAGTTGCGCAGGAGGGTACCCCTGTAGATGCTTACACAGGAGGGGATCCCCGATGACGGCTGCATAGGAAGGCTAAAATAAAGTTCTGCACATGACAGCTCACAGCTACACAGAGATGGCTTCTTAGTGTTCTACTGTGATTGCTGAATAACAGGGGTTCACTAGTGCTGCAGAAGAGCGCGCCCCTACGAGCGCTGCGCAGGAGGGCACCCCTACGAGCCCTGCGCAGGAGGGCCACACTACAAGAGCTGCAAAGGAGAAACTCGGTGAAGAGGTTTGTACAGGAGGTCTCCCTTAAAACCGTCGCACAAGACTGTTGCATTGGAGGGCTCCCCGAAGACGGGAGCACTGGAGGGCAGGAGGTCTCCTCCCTGAAGATAGTTGCACAGGAGGGCTTTGTGAAGCTGGCTGCTTAGTAGACCTTCATAAGAGTGCTGCAAATGTGGGCTCCATGATGAAGACTGTTAATGGTGCTGTAAAAGTGACTGAAAATAGTGCTGCAAAGAGCTCCACTATGTGCGCTGCATGGGAGGGTCCTACTAAGAGCGCTATTTAGGTTACCATGAGGTGGCAACTCAAGGGCTTGACGAAGAGCGCAGCATTGAAGGGACTCCTAAGATTGCAGCACTGGAGAGACCACTAAAATTGCAACATTGGAGTCCCTCCACTAAGATTACTGCATTGCCTTAGAGTCCCTCAACTAAGATAGCTATAGAAAGGCTCTAATATGTCTGCAGAGGAGGGCCCCATTGAGAGTGGTGAACAGGAGGGACTTCCTTGGAGATAGCTCCATTGAGATTCCTGCTCAGGAGGGGCTTCATGAAGACAGTTGCACAGAATGATTCCAATAACAAGTCTCCTTAGGAGGATTCCATGAAGAATGTTGCAAGGAAGGGCTCAAATAAAGGTGCTGCATAGGAGAGCTCAACAAAGAATGATGCATAAGAAAGCTCCACAGATTGCTGCATTAGAAGGACTCCACTATGAGAGTTGCATAAGAGGGCTCCACGATGAAGGCTGCATAGGAGGGCTTTGTGAAGATGGCTACAAAGTAGGGCTTCAGTAAAAATTGCTACAAAGGAGGACTTCACTAAGAGTGATGTATGGGAGCATAAGAGGGCTCCACTAAAAGCACTGCACAGGAGGGCTCTGCGAAGTTTGCTGCAGCGGAATGACTACCAAAATTGCTGCAGTGGAATGACTCCACCTAAATTGCTGCAGTGGAATGACTACCAAAATTGCTGCAGTGGAATGACTCCACCTAAATTGCTGCAGCGGAATGACTACCAAAATTGCTGCAGTGGAATGACTCCACTTGAATTGCTACATTGGAGGGACTCCATAAAGACAGCAGTGGAGGAGGGCTCTATGAAGAACATTGCTTTGGATGTTCTAAGTAGATGGTTGCCTAGGAAGGCCACACAAAGCAGGTTTCATAGGAAGACTTCAAGATGTCTGCATTGGAGAGCTCCACTAAGAGTGCTGCACAGCATTGTTTTATCATTCTGTCCTAGACATCCCCCCAAAATGGGCGATAATACAATATTTGAAATCCCATAGTTAAAATGAAACATATGAAATGTACAGGTTGTATCTATAGAACACATGAAATGTACATGGATACAGGTAAGTAAAGGTTGTATCTATAGAACACACTCGGAAGTAGAAATTGCATAAAAAGTATTAGTCAAGTTAAATAATTAATTTTATTGTTAGAAACTGAAATGTAAACCTGGAAACTTTGCTAGAATTATTTTTACCAACCATGAACTGCAAACATCCTTGACAAATTTGTTTCTTTATTAATCAACATGAACAATTAATAATCCATAACCTGGTCTATAAAGCAAAACCGTTCTTGAGTTCAACTAAATATTTATGAAGGATAGGCCTTAAACCAGAGTAATGAAATGCTTTTATAAAGAAAATCACAAAATTTGTGTCAATTTCCATTAATCAACATATTTCAGGCCTGCTAAAACTGTCAACATTCTTCAACTATATGTTTTCATGAGACTTAGGATTGTGATAACCCATAAGATTCAATAAATTGGATAATCAAAATCTATTTTCTTATTGACCTAAATCTTTTGGACATCCCTCAACTTCATAACATGATAACTCTTAAGGGGACCGTACGCCATGGTGTTTTGACATACCAACTTTCAGAAATCAAAAATAGTTTTATTGCTTCTAAGTATGCAGAAATATATCGTACATACTGTATTTTTACAAATAATGAAGATATAGTGGTCTTTCAAGGATGACGTCATCCTTACTGCGTCGTCTGCATGACTGGGTTTGAGAGACTCGTCTTTGTGTGTGTATTTTTGCATATACAGTATATATAGCAATTTTTTTCACTAATGTTTTGAAATCTCGTACGTCTGGCAGAAATGGAAGGCATTGGTAAAGGGTAGGTGAACAAAACTACTAGCTACAAGAACAGCAGCCAGGATTTCCAAAGACATATAGAAGTTATAATGCACGTGTTTGTTTACTTGCAATTCGTATGTACATTGTGTTTTTACAACGTCCTCGGGAACTTTATAGCAAGGCCAATGTTGCCTAAGGTCATAGAAAGAACAAAAAGTAAGCAGAGAGCAAGAAAAAAGAACCAAGAAGAAAGGGAAACATGTATAAGAGTACAAAGCTGAGACATGCTAACAAAAACTCTGGCAATTCATGACACCCTTACGCCAAGTGGAATACACACAGAATCAGAATTATTCGATTTATAAAGAATTGATGGTACAATTGTTGTCATAGTGGAGAAAAATGTACCTAAAAATCATTATTTTTGCCAATATATCGAAAAGTTTTTGATCAAATGACTTGAAATTTTTATATGATGAAGGTATCATATATGTCCAAAACATATAGAAATTGTCTATTTTGAATAATTAGAAAAAAAAAATTCATGGCATGGCGGATGGTCCCCTTAAACATAAATTGAAAATAACTTCTCTTGATGTTATCAAGAAATTTCTTCTGTATGTATAATTAAATGAACTGAAACTGAATACAGTACTACCAAGAGCATTTTAATTTTTATATAGGGAGACAAACCAAACAAAACCTTACCTATAAATTGTAACGTGGCGTAACTGGCCAATTCTCCATGCACGTTCTCTTGCTTGAGAGTCTGTAGATGGATTCCAATCTGGATCAAAAATAACAACCCTGTCTGCTCCTGTCAAGTTCACACCCAAGCCTCCAACGCGTGTGGTCAGAAGGAAAACAAAGCATGAACTGTCTCCATTGAATTTGTCAATCAATGTCTGGCGTGAAGAGACAGCCGTGGTACTGAAATATTGAAAATTTAAACATTGAAATGTACAAAATAGTATCATTATACTGCACTGCACAGTACTATGTATAATTGAAATATGCTGAACAGTTATTAAATAAAATTTGCAATATAAATATTAAAAAGTAATTTAAATATAAAACCCACCAAAAATACGTAAAACAAATAATGCATTTTTATGTGAACTTACATGATGCAAAACAAAAGAAATAAATGAATCCTGACAACAGATAATAAGAGGGTGCAAATAAAAAGATTTACAATTCTTTCACAGGTTTCTTAAGTAATCAGTTACAACATTCTTTCATTACTGTATATTTTTAAAATTAACATGCTAAAAATACTTACCCATCCATTTTCAAATAAGAATGGCCTTCATCTACAAGAAACTTTTCTAGAATACACATCATCTGTCGGGACTGCGTGAAAAGGAGCACTCGATGACCTTGCTTAGACCATAGCCGTAATATTGATTGCAAAACGCGCATCTTGCCAGAACGTCCCCACCAGCCATACTTCAATTCAGGCTAAAAGAGCAAACTTAATTAAGACAAGTTGTGACATTATTTCTTTTATTGATAATGCACACAACCCACAAAAAAGCAATAAACTTATTCGGTCCTACCTCTCCCTCTCACTTCATGAAGACAGCTATGAAGTTTACCTGTGTTAACATGATAATTTAACTATTAATACAAAAATTGAAAATATTTCTCTGGAGTTACACAATGAATTATTGTAATCCTGTCCAATTTGTAACTAACTTTATGGAAAAAACCAAGTATATAATTCAACATACCATACTGAAATTAGAAATAATTTTAGATGGCAAGTAAACTACACAAAAACTATGAAACGTTTTATGCATGTTGTTTCATATCAAATGTAATTATTTCTACCAACAGAAATTGTTTATAAAACAAATGATAAAAAATACACTACACTACATTGTTACAATTAAAGCAAGGGGGTAAATAAAACCTCCCTTTAATGTTTGTATGAGGAATAGACATACTGTACCATACTAACAAATGTTTAAAACATCTAAAAATATGTGCTGCATCTTATGAACACAATCTTCCCATTTCCTTTTATAAATTTTAATCACAAAAAAAAAAAAAACTTTTGTACGGTATATTCTTACATTGAAAAAATATACATAAAAGCAATAGTATTTACACCGAAGCTCAAAATTTCCACTAATACCGTACCCTAAATTATAATTTAAATTAATTCAATGCCCTAATCTGTAAATGATTAACGAGCAAATGTTATGGGACAACAGTAATGCGGCATTAAATACATTTATGCATGAAAATGTAATAGACGGTTAAAAAGAGTACCAAATTCATTTTCTGGAACTCAAATTGTGAAATATACAATACAAAGCTTGAATAAAAACACTTATGCAGGAAAAAAAAATACTTCAGCTGGCCCACAGGAAAATAAATTACTTCAGGTGGCCCACAGATGGTCAACAGAAGTAAAGTAATCTGAATATGGTGCATGTGAAAGTAAAATGCACTGGATACCTTTTCATGTTCATAAATATCTTAATTGGTTTTTGCAAAATTTTTGATCAAGAAAAAAATTTATAACTGACTGCCAAAACTAATCATGCAGAGAAGAAGAGGTTAAAATATTTAAAAGTTGTTTAGGAAACCTAAACATTCTGTTGCAATTCACTCACCTGTAAACCCGATTCATAACCATCATAGGTGCGAGGTCCCCCAGTATACAAATCTGGATGGTTGCAAATCTTCCGAAGATTAATTAGTCCAGCAAAAACCTGAAATGAGAACACATTGATATACTGCTACTCTACTAAAATTACTTGCATAACTCCACTAAAGACATATTTTGTTGGATATTTTAGCAAAGATAACACTGATTTTGAAAGAAAACTTATTTCTTCACAATTTTGCTTTATACAAATGATGATGAAAATACTAATTAGCACAGAGAAAGCTGTTAAATGTGAACGACTACTATACTCAATTTATTTTAGCGAGTCAGATTTGCACCGTCTCGCAAGGGTGCCTTTTTAGCTCGGAAAATTTCCTAATATCTGATTGGTCAGAAGTTTTTGTCCGAATACCATCATTGTTTTAAATTAATTATCAAGTACAGTAATGTGAATCAAAACTTATTTACTAACCTAAATTTTTCCCTCAGATGTAGATTTGGTCGCTAAATAATGTTAACGATTAAATATACTGTACTGTAAATTAACGGGATGTTAAATCTAAATTTAATAACAACACACGCCGAAGTCAACAACAGGAGCTTGCTTTTGGATGTACGCTGCACAATTTTGTAACTTTTCACATATTTTAACACAGATTGGGATAAATTACACTAAGCATAAGAAAAACATATAAACTTTATTTGAATATCAGAATCCACTAAAAACATGGAATTAATAACACTCACTATTGATGAAAATAGCAGTTAGGTAAAAGCAGGACCCACTCAGAGTGGGTTGTGGGTAAAAGGAGCATTCTGCTGTCAAACACCAAAGAGGGAATGGAAGGGAGAAGGACTGGTATTGCGGTTGTAACTCGGCGATGAAATTAATTTATTCAACACTATAGTATCCTCGAACCGAAAATATTGCTATTAATAAAATCTAAACCTTTACAAAAAAAATAAACCCTTTCTATACAGACTTACATCATAGTCTATTCAAGTTCCCTCTCTTAGCCTTATGCTTACATCTGAATAATATGCTTTTACTATAACTATAGAAGAACACTAACCACAATACAATAACAAATGAAAAATGAGTCAATACACCAACAATAGCTGTTATCATGAGAGAAAGGCAAATGAAAGAAACACAAAAAGAGATGGAAAAAGAAGACCCTGAAATAAATGCATTCAAATCTAGGACCAAAAAGATGGTATGCCGGAATAAACTAAGTAGTAGATTTATTGTGTAATAAGTTTAAATCACTAGTTCACGATAGCCTTGAGAAAATAATCCTGTACGTAAATACGAAAATTGCCATCACCTATTCTTGTGAGATACATTTAACTTACAAAGATCATGTTCAAGAATAAGATGGTTCAGTCAACTTAGCCAAGGTTAAACAGAGGAATACGCAAATCTTTCATGGCATTCAATGAATAGCCACAAAATACTGTATCTTGTTTTATTGTAATACTGTACTGTAATTTAGTAATATGTTGATTAGTTTAAAGCTTAGCTGTGACATCACTTAAGTTTATAACCTTCATGAATATTTTGCGATGATTTGTCTAGGCAAGGCTAGGACCTCTTATTGTATACTGCAGTTTTGAACTCTTGAATTTTGAGGTTTTTCATAATACTGTACTGTAATACAAGGCACTCTTAAGCTATTGCATACAGTATATAATTTTCTTTCTCCATGTAAGGTCAAATGTTCAATAATTGACTAGGAGACATGGTAAATTACTTTAAATATTGGCTAGGCCAATTCTACAGCAATTAATTTTGCCTGCCTAAAATATTGTCTAGAAATCTTGGGTATGTGACCAATAAAAATATATTCTTAAAATGATGAGTGAAACAAACCCACTACATCTTATTCTCTGAGATAGGCTACTATATTCCTGATCATTCAGATTGCTCAGTTATCAACCCAATCTAGGATTCAAGACATCTGAAAAATATGACAAAATGTTTGGAAGCAATACACTGAAGCAGGTTTTGCTAACAAGCATTATTCATATTCACTCTTCATCAAAGGGAAAGTAGTGCAGGAAAGTAAGCAATACTTTAAGAACTACTGTCCTTTCATATTTGTATTGTGCTTGCTCCAATTTCACACCCCTATCTTCAAAATTAAATTTATTCAAGGTTAAATTTTATAAATTATCTAGTGATAGGAAAAACTGACCTTCATTCTTCCTCCCATGATCCATTTAACTTGATCTCCATTGAGGTACTCATGATAAGCACTCCTCTGCTCTTCTGTTAAACTGCAGAAGAGCACCTGCATTTATAGAAAAAAAACTGTAATTATCATTATTAAATTATAATCTTGAAAAAAAACTAATACCAAATACAAAATTAAAAACACCTTCAATATTTTCAGTAACAACCTTAAAGATGATGAGTGGTGATATCAGAATCTAAAAATAAAACAGTAAGGCTCTTATATTTTCCTCTACTACAGGTTATGTTAATAACAAATAGACAATGTTTTCAAGTGATATTTTAGGACTTATAAAAAGCATGTACTAAGGAACAATTTAGGATTTATAGAAAGATATATGCACCATACCCTTCTCCCCACTGTGGTTGATACTAAAGGTGACCATTTTTACCCAAAATTGCTTTGTTTTCAGCCTTTTACTTCCCTCTGTTCCCCAAGTTGCTTTAATTTTCCTTTTCCCTATCAAAACAAAGTACTAATCATGTAACCCCTATGAGTCTCGAAATGTGACTATGATCTCGAACTTCTATATAACGAGTAATTGGGCTTTCATTCTCATTTTTCCAAATTCTATTAATAGAAGACAGTTAAGAGGTATATCATATAATGAAGTAAAAAAGAATAATCCCATATCACCACCATCACACACTTTTCAATATCAGATACATCCTAAATGAGTTCTGTGAGATTTTTGCCTACATATATCAACTTTGTTTATTTAATCATTTTATTACCTTTTTTCAGTCTTCTGATTTTTCTTTGGCCTGTTACTTTCATACTTTGGTAAACGAATATTCCTAGTGTACAACCACTAAAAACTCCATATCTCTGCTTTTCATTCATTTGTAATATGATCTCCCTGGTATTCACAGTATAATAGTAAGTCAAATGTATGCACAATATCAAGAAGAGGAAAAAACCACATCAAATACTCTGTTCAAATTTATAAGTAAAAGTTATTCTAAAACTACGTGAAGTGAAATACAAAAGGCTACTATCAAGTCAACATTGCATAAAAACATAAAAGCTCTACTAACGAGAAATTCCTGTAACCAGATTTTGAAAAAAGCAAAATTGATAATAACTGTAATCAGTTTTTTCAAAATTTAAAATTAGTAATAGACAAATGAATATGAAAACTTTGGCCAATAAAGAATAATAGAATTTCTTATGGTACCCATTGGTATTCATCATTATTGTTTGATATTCATCAGTACTGTTTGATATTAACATCCAATGTTAATTGATATTTTTACATCTCTAGGAATTATCCATTGTTGGCTTACAAAATAACCTACATATAAAACTGCACAACCAATTCTTACAGTCATCAAGAACTTGGATACATCAATGAATTCCATTGTCATCCACATAACAATGACCACTTCCGTCTTTATGTCTTCCATTCTGTATACAGGTAACCTAGAATGTCTGATTAAAATACTAATCGTATTTTTTTCCAGGCAGAATATTAACATGAGTAGCCAATTATAATTAAACAATCACTTGAAAGATTGCTCTGGGAATTCTTAAATGGGAAATTAATAAAAAAATTATTTTACACAATCCATATTCATTAGGTGGCCTGGGGAATCAAAAAGTATACAGTGTTCATGTCCTAATCAATTTCCATCTAAATACTTCTCAAATATTATGCATTTTCTCACATATGTGACTAACCAAAAAAATATATGAACAAACCATGTTGTACAAATACTACTCTTTGAATATTAATTTTTTCCTGGAAAATTTAAGTTTGAAAACTTTACCAACAACTTCATTAATGAATAAATGCCAAAGTAAAAAAAGAGATTGTTACCTGTTCATTTTTATCTGGCAATGATAAGTGATTTCTCACATCATTCTTCATTCTCCTAAGTAAATAAGGGTTGATGGTATCTCTCAGAACAGATGCACATTTGAAAGCTGTTTGAACCTGGTGAAAAAAGGATGCAGGATATATATTATTCAGTAACTAACAGTTGCTAAATAATTACAGTAGACTACTGTGTATTAATAATAGATAAGCCACCACCAAAAAAAAAAAAATCCACAACCTATATTTTCCAACTAAATCATAACAAGACCTACAACCTACTATGAAAACATTCTATCTTGTTGACATTCAAATGCAGCTTCTAGAAGACTAATTTTGCAATCACAATCTAATACCAACTCTCAAATAAATTCTGTAAACAAATAGTAACTTCAGTAAACAAAAAGTCTAAGAATAAAACAGTAGTACTTTCAGATGTAGCAGAATTACTGTATATACAAATCTACAGTGATGGGACACAATCTACAAGGTTTTTACTAAAAAAAATTCAAACCTGCCTTTACAAGAGACTACAGTACTTGCTTCAAGAACAGCAATTCAACTAAATACACAACTGATACCATATAGTTTTAAAATAACCCTAAAGTTTAATTTCCTCCTTTGTTATGGTTATCAGGAAACTGCTTCACCATGTGGCAATTACAAAAATCAAATACATCACATAGCCAATGATAAAGAGAGGAGGAGGACTCTGAGAAATGTAAGAAGCTATAGAAGTGCAGACATTGCCACACTGAAATTAAAACTGAAAGCACCCAACAGAAATGTAGAAAGAAAACCTGGGTTTGATACAACTAAGCTTCTAGAAGATGAGCACAGAGAAACCTTTCCAATTGAACGTAGGAATCGATTTGCAGTCTTAGAGACTTTAAGATATGAAGAGCAGACAATTAATAAAGAATGGTGTGATATTAAGAACATTCAGTCAGTTGGTAGTGAAGATTTGGGACATGCAGTTACAAGGAGAAAACCATGGATATCAAATGATACTTGGGATACTATAAAAAGGAGAAGAATTAGACTGGATTGGTAACAGGAAATTACCTGACCTAGAGTATGCTGAGGAGACTGTCCTTACTGGCAGTAGCAGAACACCACAGGACTTGCTAAGCTTGCTTACCAGAATGCATAAAATATCACATAGGTTTGAGCTCAAGATGAATAGAAGAAAGACAGAGATGATGAGAATGGAATATGCAATGGGAAATTAAATATCACTAGAAGAGGAAAGGTTTAATGAGGTGGAAGCTTAGCAATTAATAATAAATATAATAAAAATTTAAATATTTAGGAACTATGTTCTCTAATACAGAATCTTTAGAATTTGAGTTTAATGGAAGATTGAAAAAAGCAAATCAGACAATGGCTATGTTAAGTAAAATTTGGAAATGAAATCACCTGAAATTGCAAAGAAAATCAGGCTATATATCAGTTTAGTGAGATCGGTGTTACTGTATGGAAATGAGTCGTGGTATGACAATGAAACAATATCCAACAGATTTTGTAGATTTGAGAACAAAGCCCTCAGAAGAATATTGGGAGTTAAATGGCATGACAGGATTAGAAATGAAACTTTAAGAAAGATTACTGAAGTGCCATATGTGGACGAGATTATGGTGACGGGTAGATGGAGATGATTTGGGCATGCTCTTCGCACTCCCCAAGAGAGATTAGTTCACCAAACGTCAAACTGGGCTCTACAAGGCACTATAAGAGTTGGAAAACCCAGGCTTACATGACTAAGGACTATGAAACTTGAAGCAGATGATGCTAAATGGAGAAGTATTGATTTAAAAGCTCAAGAAAGAGATGACTGGCAAAATCTAACCGAGGCCCTTTGCATCAATAGGCGTTGGGAGAAGATGATGATGATGATGATGATGATGACTATTACCTTTCACACTGAAGGTCATCACAACACCAATAAAAAATATTTTTCAATATTTAACTTAGCCGGTGATTATATAAGCTGCAGCTCTGCTGCTCGACAGAAAACTCTACGGAAAAAATCCGCCAGCGATCGCTATGCAGGTAGGGGGTGTACTTCAACAGCGCCATCTGTCGTGCAGGTACTCAGTACTCATTGTAAACAAAGAACTCAATTTTCTCTCTGTCGTGCTACCGGCAAGACCTACTAATTCGCTGTTGCTAACTGGATTTGTTTTCACAACTATTTGGTGAAGTACACTTTTCTAGTTTTGAGCTTTCGCTGTGCAGGCTTTCTCTTCAATAAATCCTTGCATTCTTTTTTTGATATCGGATTATTTGTTGATGACTTTGGATAGTTTTTGAATTCCCCTTTGACCAATTCAAAATGGCTGACCCTTCTCAAGTCCCAAAATTCAGGAAGTGTAATGCTAGGGACTGTTCAAGGCGTCTTCCGAAGGCCTCTATCGATCCTCACACCGTTTGTTCCAATTGTCGGGATAAAACCTGTCAATTGGAAGATCGATGTGAGGAATGCGTTGGGCTTTCGGAATTCGATTTTATCGAATTCCAAAAATATACACGTAGGCTAGAGAGAGATAGAGTCAGGAGAAGTTCATCTCGTTCTGTTGATTTTTCCTCTCCTCATGCCCCACAACCTATTCCTTCCCCTGTAGTGGTTGCTCCTAATCCCCCTTCTGGCACTCAGGAACCTTCGATGGCTGATATGATGCGTGCCATCCAAGCTCTGGGTGAGAGAGTTGAGTCCCTGGCTAGTGACCGTAACCAGCTCATGGCGGACGTCAAGGAGCTGAAGTGTAAGAGTGCAGTGGGAAGTGATAAAGTGAGTGATAGTGTTGTGGATAGTGTTGCGCTTGAGGGTTCGTCTGTTCGTGCCTGTCGTCCTCCTAGTCCGGGACCTCTTGCAAGCTCCCAAGTCCAGGGGAGAAGCAATGTCGTACGACCAATGGGTTCTAGAGGCTTTAATCAGCGAACAGACGTTCCCTCCGTGGTTTCGGGCGTATCTAACCAAGATCGCCCCACCCACACAAAGACGAGAGAGCCCATTTATTCCTCGTCTGCGGAAGAGGTTTCTCGCAAGAAACCATGGACCAAGGTCTCACGACCGCTTAAGCGCAAGTCGGTCCCTTCCGCGCAAGTCCAACGGCCCAGTTGTAGCCACTGGGTCAGTTCGGACTCGCTGCAGTCTTCCGATGACTGCTCACCTCCTAAGAGAGGCAAAGCGGTACCACCGCAGACAGTTACACCGTCTGTTGCCGCACCTGCTCCTGCAGACCCCAAGTGGTCTTTGCTGCAGACCATGCAGTCACAATTAACGTCTCTGATGCAGGACTTTCGTGCGGAGAAGGTTGCTGCTGCACCAGCCTCTTGCCTACAACCAACCACACACTCGGTTGTGCGTCCTGTGGACGCTGAGGCAACCTTCTTGCGCACTCCAGTTGAGAGAGTTCCGCCTCCCATGCGTTCCAGTGTACCCTGCCAGCCGCATGTTGACGTTCGGCGACGCACGGAGCCTTCCGTTGACGTTCGCGAGACACAACAACAGTCAGAGTTGTTTTGTTTTGACGCGGTGCGTCAACCTCCGCAACCCAGTGTGGTTGCCACTGCTCACCCGCATCAGGCTAGACAGTCTGGAGTAGACGCTGTGCGTCCCCGCGCTGCTATGGTTGTTGCCAGCTCACAGACTGGGCAACAGTTCCATGACGTTGCGTCCGGTTCAGTCACGCGTGCACCCCTGCGACCGGACTCGGCTAACCAGCCGTTACCTACTCCATTGCCGCTTCCTCCTCAATACTCGGATGATGGACTTTCGGATGATGATGGTGCCGCTCACGTTGATGAACCACATTCGGACCTATACGAGCCTAAGTCCACGCAACCCTCTTTGGACTTTAGAAAAGTTCTAGCTCTGTTCAAAGAGATGTTTCCGGACCAGTTTGTGTCTGTGGCTCCGCGCTCTCCTCCGTCAGAGTTTGTATTAGGTATGCCGTCATCCTCGCCTGCCTTTACTAGACTCGTCCTCGCACGCTCGTCCAAGAGAGCTTTACGAGTGATAGGAGATTGGATGCAGTCCAAAAAGAGTCTAGGGAAGACAGCCTTTATGTTTCCCCCTGCTAAACCCTCTTCTAAATCGAGCGTCTGGTATGCCACGGGAGAAGTTCTCGGCTTGGGAGTTCCTGCTTCTGCCCAGGGCGACTTCTCAAGTCTGGTAGACTCTCCCCGCAGGCTAGCCATGAGACGCTCAAAAATATGTTGGTCATCTTCGGACCTAGACCACCTTTTGAAAGGGTTATTTAGAGCCTTTGAGGTCTTCAACTTTTTAGACTGGTGTCTGGGAGCTTTAAGCAGGAAGATCTCTCCGTCAGAGAAGGAAACTTCCTTGCTCCTCATGTCCTGCATGGACAAGGCCATACGTGACGGGTCTAGTGAGCTTGCTGCATCGTTCGTATCCGGAGTCCTCAAGAAGCGTGAGAACCTTTGCTCTTTCCTGTCAGCTGGAGTGACACCTTGTCAAAGATCCGAACTTCTGTTTGCTCCTCTATCTAAGTGCCTTTTTCCAGAGGACTTGATTAAGGAGATTGCTGCTTCTTTGATACAGAAGGACACCCATGACCTGGTTGCGTCCTCTGCCCGCAAAGCCACCCCTTTGCCTACCTTGTCAGCTAGACCAAGGATGGACACTCCAGCGTCCCGATTTATTCCGCCCTTTCGTGGCAGAGCCTCCAGCAGAGGAGGTGCTCGTGCCGAAGGGAGACGTCGGAAGAAGAAAGGAACCAAGTCCTTTAAAGGCAGAGTCTGACTGCCAGCTTCTTCAGACAGCAGTGGGAGCCAGACTCAAGAACTTCTGGCAGACCTGGGAGAAGAGAGGCGCAGATGCACAATCTGTGAAGTTGCTCAGAGAGGGGTACAAGATCCCGTTTGTACGAAAACCCCCTCTAGCAACGTCTCCCATCGATCTCTCTCCCAGGTACAGAGAGGAAGACAAGAGACGAGCATTGAAACAGGAGGTGTCTCTCTTACTAGAAAAGGGAGCGGTAGTCAAAGTCCTGGACCATCAAACCCCGGGCTTCTACAACCGTCTCTTCTTAGTGGCAAAGAAGACAGGAGGGTGGAGGCCGGTGCTAGACGTCAGTGCGCTGAATGTCTTTGTCATAAAGCAGACGTTCGCCATGGAGACCACAAAGTCCGTTCTAGCAGCGGTCAGAAGGGAAGACTGGATGGTCTCTTTAGACCTAAGGGACGCATACTTTCACGTCCCCATCCACCCAGACTCCCAACCTTTTCTGAGATTCGTTTACGAAAAGGTTGTCTACCAGTTTCAAGCCCTGTGCTTTGGCCTAAGCACAGCTCCTCTTGTGTTTACGAGGCTGATGAGGAATGTAGCCAAATTCCTTCATTTAGCGGACATCAGAGCCTCCCTCTATTTGGACGACTGGCTTCTAAGAGCTTCTTCCAGTCGTCGCTGTCTGAAGGATCTAAAGTGGACTCTAGATCTGACCAAGGAATTGGGTCTCCTGGTCAATATGGAAAAGTCTCAAGTGGTCCCATCCCAAACTATTGTGTATTTAGGGATGGAGATTCACAGTCTAGCTTTTCGGGCTTTTCCGTCGGCCCCCAGAACAAGTCAAGCCCAGTTATGCATCCAGAACATGCTGAAGAAGGAACGATGTTCAGTCAGGCAGTGGATGAGTCTGATAGGGACACTATCATCCCTGGAACAGTTCGTATCGTTAGGAAGACTACACCTCCGTCCTCTTCAATATCACCTAGCTGTTTACTGGGAAAAGGACAAGACACTAGAAGCGGTCTCGATCACCATTTCCGAGAAGATGAAGTCTTCCCTGACTTGGTGGAAGGACAGTATCAGCCTCAGAGAGGGTCTGCCCCTGGCTGTTCAGACTCCCAACCACGTTCTCTTCTCGGACGCATCGGACACGGGCTGGGGCGCGACATTAGACGGTCGGGAATGCTTGGGAACTTGGAACTCGAGTCAAAGAACAATGCATATCAACTGCAAGGAGCTACTGGCAGTTCATCTGGCCTTGAAAAGCTTCAAGTCTCTCCTTCAAGGCAAAGTGGTGGAGGTGAACTCGGACAACACCACGGCTTTGGCGTACATCTCCAAGCAAGGAGGGACACACTCTATGACGTTGTACGAGATCGCAAGGGACCTCCTCACCTGGTCAAAAGATCTAAACATTTCACTAGTAACGAGGTTCATCCAAGGCAACTTGAATGTCATGGCAGATTGCCTCAGTCGGAAGGGACAAATCATTCCAACAGAATGGACCCTACACAAGGATGTGTGCAAGAGACTTTGGGCCACATGGGGCCAGCCTACCATAGATCTCTTCGCAACCTCGATGACCAAGAGGCTCCCAATATATTGCTCACCAATCCCGGACCCAGCAGCAGTTCATATAGATGCCTTTCTCCTAGATTGGTCACATCTAGACCTATATGCATTCCCCCCGTTCAAGATTGTCAACAAGGTACTGCAGAAGTTCGCCTCTCACGAAGGGACAAGGTTGACGTTAGTTGCTCCCCTCTGGCCCGCGAGAGAATGGTTCACCGAGGTACTTCGATGGCTAGTGGACGTTCCCAGAACTCTTCCTCTAAGGGTGGACCTTCTACGTCAGCCACACGTAAAGAAGGTACACCAAGGCCTCCACGCTCTTCGTCTGACTGCCTTCAGACTATCGAAAGACTCTCGAGAGCTAGAGGCTTTTCGAAGGAGGCAGCCAGGGCGATTGCTAGAGCAAGGAGGACATCCACCCTTAGAGTCTACCAATCGAAGTGGGAAGTCTTCCGAAACTGGTGCAAGTCAGTATCTGTATCCTCGACCAGTACCTCTGTAACTCAAATAGCTGACTTCCTTTTATACCTGAGGAAAGAACGATCTCTTTCAGCTCCCACTATCAAGGGTTACAGAAGCATGTTGGCATCAGTCTTCCGTCACAGAGGCTTAGATCTTTCCAACAACAAAGATCTACAGGACCTCCTTAAGTCTTTTGAGACCACGAAGGAGCGTCGTTTGGCTACACCTGGTTGGAATTTAGACGTGGTACTAAGATTCCTCATGTCAGAAAGGTTCGAGCCGCTACAATCAGCCTCCTTTAAAGATCTCACTTTAAAGACTCTTTTCCTGGTATGCTTAGCCACAGCTAAAAGAGTCAGTGAGATTCACGCCTTCAGCAGGAACATCGGATTTTCATCTGAAACGGCTACATGTTCTCTACAACTTAGTTTTCTAGCCAAAAACGAGCTACCTTCTCGTCCTTGGCCGAAATCGTTCGATATTCCAAGCCTATCGAATATGGTTGGAAATGAACTAGAAAGAGTCTTATGCCCTGTGAGAGCTCTTAAGTTCTATTTAAGACGAACTAAACCTTTACGAGGACAGTCAGAAGCTTTATGGTGTTCAGTTAAGAAACCATCTTTGCCTATGTCAAAGAATTCTTTATCCTATTTTATCAGACTGTTAATACGAGAAGCTCATTCCCATCTGAGTGAGGAAGACCAAGCTTTGCTGAAGGTAAGGACACATGAAGTTAGAGCTGTCGCAACTTCAGTGGCCTTTAAACAAAATAGATCTCTGCAAAGTATAATGGACGCAACCTATTGGAGAAGCAAGTCAGTGTTCGCGTCTTTTTATCTTAAAGATGTCCAGTCTCTTTACGAGAACTGCTACACCCTGGGACCATTCGTAGCAGCGAGTGCAGTAGTGGGTGAGGGCTCAACCACTACAATCCCCTAATTCCATAACCTTTTTAATCTTTCTCTTGAAATGTTTTTATTGTTGTTTTTGGGTTGTCCGGAAGGCTAAGAAGCCTTTCGCATCCTTGTTGATTTGGCGGGTGGTCAAATTCTTTTCTTGAGAAGCGCCTAGATTAGAGGTTTTGATGAGGTCCTGTGGTATGGGTTGCAACCCTTCATACTTCAGATCCTAGGGGTCGCTCAGCATCCTAAGAGGATCGCGAGGCTCCGTAAGGAAGACGTACTTAGAAAGGCAGAGTAATTGTTCAAGTCGACTTCCTTACCAGGTACTTATTTATTTTATTTTTGTTATTTTGATAACTTCTAAAATGAAATAAAAAATCCTTAGCTCATAATAATGTAAACATTTATTGCTGGTCTCTACCCACCCCCCTGGGTGTGAATCAGCTTATATAATCACCGGCTAAGTTAAATATTGAAAAATGTTATTTTGATAATAAAATAAATTTTTGAATATACTTACCCGGTGATTATATATTAAAGGACCCTCCCTTCCTCCCCAATAGAGACGCAGTGGACCGAGGAGAAAATTGAGTTCTTTGTTTACAATGAGTACTGAGTACCTGCACGACAGATGGCGCTGTTGAAGTACACCCCCTACCTGCATAGCGATCGCTGGCGGATTTTTTCCGTAGAGTTTTCTGTCGAGCAGCAGAGCTGCAGCTTATATAATCACCGGGTAAGTATATTAAAAAATTTATTTTATTATCAAAATAACATTTTTCCTACCTTAAGCCCTTTTGTATAACTTTCCTTCTTGTGACCCCTTGAGCAGTAAAGAAATGCTTACAAACAGTTTAAAATCTGGAATACTATATTAGGCTACAGTACAATTTTCTATAATCCTTGTAAAATTTCAAAACAAAGGGAGAAAACTATCAACTGTCAAAAAGACTCCATTTACTCAATAACTTCACTGTAATAAGCCTGTGTTTTATTTACATACTGTATTGTAATATTATGTACTGTACTATCACAATATCTTTACTGTCCCCCCAAAAAACAATATACTGGCTTTCTTCCTAAAACCCTAACATACAACCATAATACAGAAATATTAACACATGAAATCATCATCCACTCATCTCTAACATATCAGGCTACAATAAGAAAAACAAACTTGAACAGATATACAGACATCCCTGAATAGCACTGCAAAATATACAAAAATGGTGACAAAATCAATGCATGTTAATGGAATACACATTTAAATTACAAAACAAAATACACATAATACTGCAATAGAAAATGAAGATTGCTACAACAACAGTGAAATATGACAGGCAAAGGCCCCAGGAAGTTATAAGAAGCATGCAATTTCCCTATTTAAGGTAATGTCATAAAGAACTTATAACTTTTAAAGCTACAGTTCTCTAAACAAGATACTTTACCTCTAATTTAGAAGCATTGGCATACCCTCCCTGAGTAATCGGCACGGCAAATTCTGCAAGAAACACTGGCAGCGTGCCCAATTTGCCCGGAAACACAAAGTCAAACAGTGACCACAATTCCTTCAAGCTGTTCTGGATTGGTGACCCTAAAAAATATTTAGAACTTTATGATAGACCCACAGATTAAAAATACTGTATTCTAAATTCATACTATCCCAATTATATATACCAATCCCCTATACTAAATTTTAATCAGGCATAATACTGGATGCTACCATTTCTCCCACTTCAAAAATTGAAATACCATATTAAATTATGTCTGGGAGACAAAGTATTCATACATGCATGGCAATGTTTGTGTTACAGACAAATTTTAAAACATTTAGGAATCATAAATTATTGGATTTTGTTGACAAAGGGAAGTTTAATATTCACTCAACTTTGAGAGATTTTATAAAGAGAGGCTTGGTTGAATGAGCATATTAAATCAAGTATCGTACACTACACTATACTGTAGTACACTAATTCAAAAATTTAACCAACTTTTTTTCATTTAGAAAGCAATGTTTGGGATAAAATGAAAAATCACCTGAAAGAATAAGTCTATGTGGGGTCTGAAACCTCTTCAAAGCAATTGTGACTAGAGCCTCCGGATTCCGAATCTTGTGTCCTTCATCCAGAATAATATAGTGCCAATTATACTGCAACAATATTTCTACTTGACTGTACAAACCAGTGTAAGATGTAATAAGTATGCCATCGTACCTGAAAGTTATAGGAGTTTTAATCAACTATTGACAGATTCCACTAAAATATCTTGAAATTAAACATAAAAAAAGCTTTATCCACACAAACCTCAGAACAGTATCTTCGTTTTAGTATCTTGTACAAAAACAAAATGCTGTACTGTATAAGAATATTAACCTAAATTATGAGAGATGAAACAAACATTACATTGCCTAACAATACTGGAAAATCTATAATTCAATCGAAGAATTTACAAACACTACATCATTCATAATAGTAATCATGGAAGATAATATTTCATACTGTATACAATTTTTGAAGATGAACAAAAGGAAAATCTGCGAATGACATATATAGTTTAACTACTTCATAAGGTCATTCATGTATTTCGCACTAGAATTTTGGCATTTAGAAGCAAAAACATTACCAAAATTACACAACATAAATATGAAAAGAATTACAGCTTACTTATTAATGTTGTGGATAAGAGAGGCCCTTGTGCCAACAAAAGATCCTGATTCGTGGAGAATCGCAACTCTAAAAGGTGGCCACCACTTGTGAAATTCCTTAACCCACTGACGCAGCACAGTCGCAGGACACACAATTAGCACAGGACCTAAGCCTTTCCAACGCTGACGACGTTCACTTAACCGAGAATAAGAGAGGCCTACAAGAAAAGATATCACCTGAATTGTTTTTCCCAGGCCCATTTCATCTCCCAAAATCCCACCACAACCCTGAGAGTGTAGCTCCCAGAGCCACTTGACACAAGTGCGTTGGTACTTGTATAACTTATTCCAGATGCTGAGAGGTATTTTGTACCCTCCATCAAACTCTTCATAACCCTCCTCCTCCTCCTCAGAATCCAAGTCTTCACCTCTGAGGATTTTGGCGTGTTTCTGCTTCAACCTGTCTTCCTTCCATTTCTCTATTCTTGATACATAATCATCTATATTTCCATCATCTAGCTCTTTCAGAGACCTCCTTCCTTTACTCTTGGGTATTTCATCACCAGAAAATTCATCATCAGTCACAACTCTCTTCTTCTGTTTCCTTTTTGGCCTGTCTACATTGTCTCTCACCTGGTTCTTCCTATCTGTTAAGTTTCCATCATCATCTGAATAATCCTTATCAGATGGAATATATTCAGAACCGCTCTCATCAGTAGAATGGGATACTTCCAAATCTTCCCCTTCAAAACTAACCGTCTCAGATAAAACTCTCCTGGGAACTGCTTTGTACTGATCAACTTCTAGTTCACTTGTCACACTTCCCAGGTCAACTTTTCTATTCTTCTTTTGTTTTGTGTGCAATACTTTCATTCTTACAGGGTCTTTACTCAGAGTCTTCTTTTTAGAATCATTACATTTAGCTTTATAATTTGATTTTACTTTGCTCTTAATAGCTGAAAGAGAAGTACCTTCATCACTTGCTTCCCCACCATCCTTGTCAAAATCAATATTACCAATATATTCTTTAGGTTTTTTCTTCCTTTTAGGTATACCATAATTTGGGTCACCAGATGACTTCTTGCGCTTAGTACCTTGGCTTGTCTTACTGTGTTCTTTTTGACGATCGATTTGGTCTTGTAAGTATTTCTCAAAATCTGTCAATACTGCTCCTGTCTGTTTTTTCTCTCTGAAACAGAACATAGGCCAAATGAGAACTGTATTATTGATTATTTCTAAACTATCAACAGTAAATCATCATAAGAAAAAGCAAATAAACTATTGGATCAACTTTTGTATTTACAGTATTTGAAATTAAAAAAAAATTTACCAATGATCCATGGTACAAAATTATGAAATTATTTCCCATCCACTTTCTTTTCTCTTAGACTAATAATTTAAAAGACAAAAATTTTACTAAAGTTAAAAAGTGATAGTGCAACTCTATGATAAAGACTACTGTGGTAATTTTTACAAGCATACCAAAATTAGTTCATACAGCAGCTAAACTTCAAACTAAAGGAAAAATTCTTTACAACTTTTAAGGACACACATACCATGATAATCAAACAAAACATAGGAAAACTTGAGTTTGCCTCTTGTAATTTTACTTTGCTTTTTTCAAAGGTACTTGATGCTCTTAATGATAAAAAAAAAACAGACTTCTTGTACTATAGAAGAGAAGCTTTACAATTTATGCATAGTTTTACCTACATCAAAAAAATATAAAGTAACAATAAATTGAGAACATACTTGTTACTGGGTATCACAGTCTTAGTAGTTTTGACAACACTACCAAAAGGGGTCATTTCACCGGTGCTGATTAGGGATTCTTTTTCACTCTTCCTTTTCTGAGCAGCAGCCTGGATCTTACGCTTCTCAGACTTGGTTATTCCAGTGGGTCGTTCTACAGACACTGTTTTACTTGAGCTGGAAGTCATGACAGTACCAAATGGGGTCATTTTTCCCTCACGGATGAGTCGTTCTTTCTCACTTCCAGACATCTGAGATTTCTTCTCTTCCAAAGCAACTTCCAGTACAGAGACATCCTCTTCCTCTGCAATTTCTCCATCTTCTAATTCCAGGTCATCCAGCTTTTGAGAATATGAATAACTAAGTAAATTATTAATAAAAAAAAAAACTTCTTATTAATGTACCTGTACACTCCAAAGAAAGTTAATATACATGTACACTACAAGTATAGTAGTACTGTGACATGTATTCTTAAAATTCTTCTAAATCAAATCAAGGTCAATTAACAAAAGTTGACTTGGAACACAAGTTCCTTTATCTAAAGTCAATACCATAATTGATTCATCACCTCTTACATTAAAACTAGCTTGGGAATTTATCATAGTTACTGTTATCATACAATTACTTATTCAGACAGACAAAGCTCTGGTTCAAAAGATTCATCCTACCCCAGGGGAGAAAATTAGAGCTAAATTAGAAAAATGGTAAAGGAACAAATGCAGAGAGAGAGAGATTGGCAACAACGCAGCTGTGTCAGAAGAATCCTGTAGAGAATATACAATGGCTACATTAGACCCTACTCTGCATGCTCTAGGCAGTAACCACCACTGGGACTGAAAATGGAGTTTTTATGATAAAACAAAGTTTTATGAATGAAAAAACAAAGTTTTATGAATACTTACCTGGCAGTTATATATACATAGCTAATTATCTCTATTTCGGCAGAATTTTTCTAAAACTAGGCAACCGCCTTGTGGTGGTTGGGTGGTAACACCCGTTAAAGGGTGGTAGGAGGAATCATTCCCGTTTTCTGTTCTTCAGTTCATCTATGCTCGACCTGTCTCCTGAGGGGAGGTGGGTGGGCCTTCGAATGTATATATAACTGCCAGGTAAGTATTCATAAAACTTTGTTTTATCATAAAAACTCCATTTTTATGAATAAAACTTACCTGGCAGTTATATATACATAGCTGATTAACACACTTGGAGGAGGGTGATAGACAGTAACATCGTTGGGGAAACAACCAAAAAAGCTGTAGGATAAATAAACACCTTGATTCCTTACCTGCTAAGGTAGCTGACTTCAAAGGTTCCTGCCTCTTGAGTCGCTTTCCCTTAGGAGTGTCAGCCAGGATGTGACCTGCAGTGCTGAAAACACTCAATCGAGTCTGTCAACGGGGTGAGACAAACAATCTGACTAGACTTCAGGACTACCTATTGCCCAAAATAAAAAACCGCAACTTTACCAAACCAACCACTTAACATTTGCAAAGTAGATAAAAATTATCTAACTAGACTGAGGTGAACTGTACACAAGTCGAAGTCCTCAGACAACCAATAAAAAATACACCAACCTATGCACAAGTAAACAAAACTAAGGTTGAGGGGAGGTAGTAACTCCTTTGCCTAATACAGAAGCCGTAGCTACGTATGGTCCCAAGGTATAACATTTCTCATAATCCACCCTCACCTCTCTGAGGTAATGAGAGGCAAACACAGAGTTGCTCCTCCAGAATGTCGCATCCATAATTTGACGGAGCGACATGATCTTGCGGTAAGCAAGCGAGGTCGCAATGGCCCTCACTTCGTGAGCTTGCACTTTTAAACGTCCGAAGTGTTCCTCCTCACACAAGAGATGCGCTTCTCTTATCACTTCCCTCAGGAAAAAGGACAAAGCGTTCTTGGAAAGGGGCTTTTGAGGATCTTTCACAGAACACCACAGGGAGCTAGAAGAGCCTCTCACACTTTTCGTGCGAGACAAGTAGGTCTTGAGGGCTCGTACTGGACAGAGCAGCCTCTCTTGCTCTTGACCCACTAGGTTGGTCAAGTTAGGAACCTCAAAGGTCCTCGGCCAGGGCTTAGAAGGGTTCTCGTTCTTAGCGAGAAAGTCTAATCTCAAGGCACAAACTGCCCCATTCAGATTGAAGCCTACCCGTTTTTCAATGGCATGGACTTCACTAACTCTTTTAGCTGTTGCTAAGGCCAAAAGAAAGAGGGTCTTCTTGGTAACCTCCCTAAGGGGAGCCTGTGAGATGGGCTCAAATCTCTTGGTGCACAGAAATTTAAGAACCACATCAAGGTTCCAAGACGGGGGCTTTAACTGGGTCTGCTTGGTCGTCTCAAAAGACTTCAAGAGGTCATGTAAGTCCTTATCGCGAGACAAGTCCAAGCCTCTATGCCGACAGACAGAAGAGAGCATACTTTTGTACCCTTTGATAGTGGACACAGCTAGCTTAGCGTCCTGTCTGAGGTACAACAAGAAATCCGCAATCTGGCTCACAGAGGTAGTGGATGAGGAAATCTTGTGCTTCCTACACCAAGCCCTAAAAGTCTCCCACTTGGACTGGTAGACCCTCTGCGAAGAGACCCTCCTCGCTCTGGCGATAGCTTTCGCAGCTTGCGCTGAAAAGCCTCTCGATCTGACGAGCTTCTCGATAGTCTGAAGGTAGTCAGATTGAGAGCGAGGGGGTTTTGATGATATCTCTCGAAGTGGGGTTGTCTGAGCAGATTTGGACTTGCAGGGAGGCTTCTTGGAAAGTCCATCAACAAGTCCACCACCTCCGTGAACCATTCCCTCATCGGCCAGAACGGAGCTATCAGGATCATCCGTCCCGAATCGAGGAGGGCGAATTTCCTGACTACCAGATTGATGATCTTGAATGGGGGAAAGCATAAGTGTCCATCCCCGTCCAATCCATCAAAAAGGCGTCTACTGCTATTGCCTCTCTGTCCGGAACTAGGGAGCAATAGATGGGGATCCTCTTGGATAAGTTGGAAGCGAAAAGATCGATGAGGGGTCTCTCCCACAGCCTCCAGAGACTCTGACAGACCTGTTGGTTGAGGGTCCATTCTGTGGGAAGGACCTGCCCTTTCCTGCTGAGCATGTCCGCCCTCACATTCTTCTGTCCCTGAACAAACCTCGTCAGCAGGTTTATCCTGTTCTCCTTCGCCCAAAGAAGGAGCTCTCTTGCTGTCTCGAACAGAGACAGAGAGTGAGTCCCTCCTTGCTTCCTGATGTAAGCAAGAGCTGTGGTGTTGTCTGAGTTGACCTCCACAATCTTCCCAGACACCAAGTCCTTGAAGGCCTTTAGCCCCAGAAAAATGACCATCAGCTCCTTGTTGTTGATGTGCCATCCCAGCTGAATTCCTTCCCAATAGCCTGAGACCTCCTTGCTTCCTAGTGTTGCCCCCCAGCCTGACTCTGATGCGTCTGAAAACAACACTAGGTCTGGGTTCTTCTTGTGTAAGGAGATCCCTTCCCCTAACAAGGTTGGGTCCAGCCACCACTTCAGAAGAGTCTTGACTTCTATTGGAATGGGGAAGGAAAAGGAGTCTTCCTGCATCTTTCTGTTCCACGTCTTCGAAAGAAAGTGCTGAAGAGGCCTTAGGTGGAGTCTCCCCAGAGAGACAAACTGTTCGAGGGAGGATAGAGTCCCCAGCAAACTCATCCACTCCTTCACTGTGCATCTCTTCTTGTCCAGGAAAGTTCTGATTTTTACGAGACACTTGGTCTGTCTTTCCTGAGAGGGAGAAGCCCGAAAAAGAACTGAATTCAGAACTATCCCCAAATAGAGAATAGTCTGATTCGGTCTGATCTGAGACTTCTCCCTGTTGATGACCAGGCCTAGATCTTGAGCCATCATAAAAGTCTTCCGTAAATCCTCCAGACATTTCTCCCTCGATCGTGAACGAATCAGCCAATCGTCCAGATAGAAGGATATCCTTATCCCCTCCTGATGCAGCCAACCTGACACATTCGCCATTACCCTGGTGAAGACTTGAGGAGCCGTGCTGAGACCGAAGCAAAGAGCTCTGAATTGGAAGCACTTGCCCTGCATTACAAATCTCAGGTACTTCCTCGAAGTCGGATGGATGGGGACATGGAAATATGCGTCCTGCAAGTCGAGAGACACCATCCAGTCCCCTGGACGTACTGACGCCAGCACCGACTGAGTCGTCTCCATGGAGAACTTTGTCTTCTCCACAAATACGTTGAGAGCGCTGACATCCAGGACGGGTCTCCATCCGCCCGAGTTCTTGGGGACCAGAAACAGGCGATTGTAAAAGCCTGGGGAGGATAGATCCCGAACCGGTTCTATCGCCCCCTTGTCTAGCATTTGGTTGACAAGGTCTACTAGGGCCTTCTGTTTCCCCGGATCTGAGTACCGGGCTACTAAGGCCAGCGGAGCATCTGCGAGAGGAGGTTTTTTCAGAAAGGGGATCTTGTATCCTTCCTTGATGACTGAGAGGGACCAGGTGTCCGCCCCTCTCCTCTTCCAAGACTGCCAAAAACCTGACAGTCTTGCGCCTACTGTCTGGAGGAGACGAACTTCATTTTCTGGAGCGAGGTCTGAAAGAACCCCTGGTAGATCTTGGTCCTGATTCTTGCCTTCTCCCTCTAAAATCTGGTCTTGAAGTAGTCCTGCCCCGAAAGGGCTGCTGGAATCTCCTTTCCTCCCGTTTCAAAGAAGAAGGAGGGGCTGCCAAGGGCTTACGAGCAGAACGAGATAAAAGGTCTTGGGTGGCTTTTTGGGCCAGAGAACGCGTAATGTCATTAACCAGGGACTCGGGAAAAAGATGTTGAGAGAGGGGGGCGTAAAGAAGCTCAGACTTTTGTGCATTGGTAACAGACCTAGAAGCAAAAGAGCAAAGCAGAGCTCTCTTCTTTAGGACCCCAGCTGAGAACAGAGCAGCCAACTCATTCGCCCCATCTCTGAGGGCCTTATCCATACAGGACATAATACTGGTAAGGTCCCTAGATCCTTCCATCTGTTCAGTTTTCCTTGCGAGAGTCCCAAGCGACCAGTCTAGGAAACTAAAAACCTCAAAGGCTCTAAAAATACCTTTGACGAGATGATCCAGCTCCGACATCGACCACATGACTTTGGCTGAGTTGAGAGCATGCCTTCTAGCAGAGTCCACTAAACCAGAGAAGTCACCCTTGGAGGAGGAAGGAACTCCCAGACCCAAAGGTTCTCCAGTTGCATACCACATACCCGCTCTTGAAGCAAGACGAGCTGGTGGAAACGAGAAGGAAGTCTTAACTGTTTGTCTCCGCTCCATCATCCAGTCATCAATCTTCGTGAGAGCCTTCTTTGCGGAGATAGACAGCTTCATCTTGATGAAGGCCGACTGTTTCTTGGCCTTCTTTCTGTTAAATTGGGACTGAGGAGATTGAGGGGCAGCAGGTTGGAATTCCTCTCCAAAAAGTTCAAGAAGGGAGAGAGAGAGAACTTTGTAATCTCCCACAGCGTCGGCAGGATTATCATCGTCATCAGAAACATCCTCGAGGTCCTGATCCACATCTGCAATATCCTTCGAAAGAGAAGAAGGATCCTTAGAACCCGACAAGGGCAAATCAAAGGCATCATCCTGCAAAAGACGGGTTGCATCCTGGAGTCCCGCGCTAGAAGAATCCTTGGGACGAGAGGCAGTATCGTCCCGAAGAGGCAGGGTGGTATCGCCCTGGGACCGAGAACGAGAGGCAGAGTCGTTCTGACGTCGAGAGCGAGAGGCGGTATCGTCGTGGCGGCGAGAATGAGAGGCGGTATCGTCGTGGCGTCGTGAACGAGAGGCGGTATCGTCGTGGCGTCGAGAACTAGGGTCGGTATCGTTGTGGCGTCGTGAACGAGAGGAGGTATCGTCGTGGCGAAGCGAACGAGAGGAGGTATCGTCGTGGCGAAGCGAACGAGAGGAGGTATCGTCGTGGCGAAGCGAACGAGAGGAGGTATCGTGCTGGTAACGTGAACGGGAGGCGGTATCGTCTTGGCATCGAGAACGAGAAGCAGCATCGTTCGATAAGGTATCGTCCCGGTATCGAGAACGAGAAAACGTATCGCCCTGGTATCGCGAAGAAGTATCGCCTGGCGAAAGCACACATTCCTCATCCTGGCGTAGAGAGGGAGAAGTTTTCTTTAAAGAAGAACTCCGTTCTCTCTTAGAAGCAGACTTCTTAATCGGCAACGAGTCGTCTTTACGTCTGTCAGACTGGGCGTGAGGGCGGCTAAAGGCTTGTACTAAAGTCAAAAGTT
Source organism: Palaemon carinicauda (assembly GCF_036898095.1). Lineage (NCBI taxonomy): Eukaryota > Metazoa > Arthropoda > Malacostraca > Decapoda > Palaemonidae > Palaemon > Palaemon carinicauda. Next base: position 48,904,569 of record NC_090762.1, on the reverse strand, counting down.
GTTCCTGCATGACAGACATAAAGGATTTAGCAACATCAGCTGGGTTTTGAGGCCCCGAAGGGGGGGGCTGACGAATAACACTCGTAGAAGGGGGAGGATCTTCGGCAGCAGGCTTCGTCCTTTTCACAGGCACGGAGTCGAAATCATCCTCCGACGGACAAGGTTCATAACTGCTAGAACCGGGAGAGAAAGAACGAGACCGTTCGTCGCGGTTCCATCTCCTCTTAGTAGGTCTTGAAGCTTCAAACTTCCATTTACGTCTGGACGAATTCGGAGAAGAAAACAACACATACGACACGTCTTTCCCGTGACGGTCAAGAGCAGCCTGGGAATCGACAACAGGACTGTCTGAGGCGACGGCTGACCGAGGGTACGTACCTCTCACCCCCTTTCGGTCATCGACGTACCTTCTCCCTTGGTCCTGGGAGCTTGGTAGAGGTCTAGGCCTAGGGGTATGACAGATTCGGTCAGTCGCCACCTCCACTGCACTAACACAAGCACTTTCACTTTCCTTACCTTTAAAGGCCTCCAGTTGTTCTTTAATGGCCTTCAACTCGGCCGCCAGGCTAGCGTACCGAGGGTCATCCGTAGGTACGGAACCTGTAGGAGGTGCAGGAGTTACTACCTCAAGGGAAGGATCAACTTCCAAAGAGGAATCAATAATAGGATCAATAGATAAATCTACGCTAAGTTCGTCTTCCTTACCACTAACAGACTTAGACTTAGACCTAGAAGCTCTCCTAACTCTATCGAGCTCTAGCTTACGCACATAGCGCTTCATAATTCCAATCTTTCTCATCCAAAACCTTACATTCCCCGCACCTATTATCAAGGGCACAAACAAAACCCCTACAATTAGAACAAACGGTGTGAGGGTCTACCGCCATTTTCGGTAGTCTCACCTTACATTCCTCATTCGCACAGATACGGTAATGACTCTTTTCACTCATAATGAAAAACAGCAAAAAAGCTAAGAGAAAACAAAATACAACGATCGCCAAAACCCCAAATCAGAGTACTTCACCAAAAAAGCAGACTGGTACACCGAGCAGGGAAAGCGAAGAAAAACTCTTAATGACGGACCAACGTGTTGTCGATCCGGCCGGCAGAGATGAACTGAAGAACAGAAAACGGGAATGATTCCTCCTACCACCCTTTAACGGGTGTTACCACCCAACCACCACAAGGCGGTTGCCTAGTTTTAGAAAAATTCTGCCGAAATAGAGATAATTAGCTATGTATATATAACTGCCAGGTAAGTTCTATTCATAAAACAATGATGTAACTTTAAATTTAGCAGTGTATATTTTTTGCATCTGCAAACATTCTTGGCAAAAAACATTGCCATTTTAGTTTTATACTGTATTCTTGAATTCTTGCAAAATTTTTCACAACCTCAACATTCATTCTTATGGTTGAAAATTTTCTTTGACAAATTAACTTACTGACACCAATGTCATTTAAAAAGGATTCATTTTTAAATGGGACATAAGAATTTGATAAATATACAGTTGAAGTTTGGCAACTAAGTATGGGTAAACAATATGGAAAGGATGAGGGTAGAAGGTACAAAGCAATACAGCTGGGGCTCATGGGCTACTCCAAACAACCTTACGTACTAAGGTGTGAAGCGTAAAGAACCCTGTAAGTGGAATTACCCTTAGGGATAAGTTAATACTGCTTATGATAATTACAGTTTCTTGAAATACACACAGAAAAAACATTCAAAATTACTAAAATACCTCTGCCTCGTTGCTTTCTGCAGCCGACAACTTCTGCGTCAAATATTCCTCACGACTTTTTAGGACCTTGAGTTGCTCATCTTTACTTTTCATCTCTTTCTCTACACTGAAATACTGACGGGGATCAACAACCCTCCGTCTCATTCCTGAAACAAAAAAGTCAGAAACCACTAGTTACAAAACAAACTTAAGTAATGAAATAGAGTAAGACCACATTTAAGGATTGGATTTATGACTTTTGGCTATACCGCCAGGTGCTGGGCCAGTGCGGCCATTCATCAATGAAGTCCAAATAGGGAAAACCTTGAAGTTACACTAAGAAGCAAAAGTTAAAAGAGGAAGTACAGAAAGAAGGAAGAAAAAAAGCGGGAAAAGATGGTAAAGTAGAATAATATGAAGTAATGGCAGCTAGGAGCTGAAAAAAATGCTGAAAAGACCCTTTAGTAGTGCTTACAGTACAAGGTGTTGTTAGTAAAAGGTAAAGACAGATGCAGTAGCGATATAAAGTCTCATAAGATTTTATATTTTTCAATATAAACTCGTTTTAGAAATCTACAAGATTCAATCTTTGACTCCAGATCCTTTCCTTTTTCATTGTCAATTGTCTGTAAGAATAAATATTTCCTTATAACAAAATCTACTATGCTAATAATGAACGTTATTATATCAGGTAAGACATACCATAATAAACACTGCAGAAAAATAAGTATCTTACAATCATAGTGTAATCAATATAAACTAATGATAACAAACTAGAATTACAAACTTCAACACACCACACAAAATGTCTTATATAGCAGTGCTGTGGCTTTTCAAAATACTGTATCAAGCAGTACAGTAGTTACAATCAGTTTCATTAAATCTTAATGAAAGTTATGTACGAGATGAAACCAATGAAAAAAGTTTCCTGCAGTGCAAAGATGATAAAAATTCATGCTATCCAATATGAAACTTCATCAACTTACACATTGCAATCTAGATCAACTGTAATGATGAATGTATGAAATATAACAGAGATTACAGGGCTACTGTAAATCTTATAATGTTAATGTTTATTCACAACAGTTAGCAAACCCATAAAAGGGCAAGTATGAAGCGTCCAAATCTTGAGTAAGCTGTGCAACACAAGGTAACTTGTATGTTCAACAATATACCTAATTCAATTCTGAATGCTAATCATCTAAGTGATACTTATAGCCCTTATGCAGTTTCACCAAATGACAATGTGACTACTGACAAGACATGCTTATCAAGTTATATTTCATATAAAATTTTATAAGTGCAACTGTACACAAATTTAACTCCTTCTATAATCAGCACTGTACAGTATTTAATATAAGATGCAGAAACATATGATAGTAGTTTTACAATATAAAATATCCTTTTAATTTTAGTTACCCTCACACTGGAACAATTGTCAAATTGTAAGAAAAGACTGGACTCAAGTTACATTTAATCATAAATGATGATAAGTGCAGTAAAATGGATGATACCTTTATCTTTTCAAAAAATGGTAAACCCTCAAAGACATACCATTACAGCGTCATAACTTAGCCTACCCTATGCAAATACATAATAAAATCTATGAGACCAGAACATTATAGCACATTAGTATAAATAGTCTTTTGCTGGTTAATCATTTCAATTTACCCAATCATCATAAAACTTATACTAATGGCCAATATGCACAACACAAAAGCCAAGTTGACAAACCCCCGAGAAAGTATGGTAAAGTATAAGGAAAGCAATAAAAAATATGACATAGGCAAGACATTAGTGACAGGCACCTATAGGTTAAGTGGCACTTACAATTCACCCTTAATCTGCCTTAGTCACCCTGTGCCCTTCTTATTTTCAGTAGTAAAATATGCACCATTTTCTATTTAATGCACAAACTGTTTAAATCAATGAAACCCATAATAAAAAATTCTAACGCAAACATAACTTTCCTTAATGTTACAGAACTGCAAGTAACAAATTTTCAAGTCATGACAGTTGTCCTGTTTAACAAACATTAAAATAAAATATAATGGTAGCAAGTGCTGCAACTTACACAAGATTTACACAAACACTTGCGAAACAACCCTAAATCTTGCAAAAAAAAACTATATTTTAGGAAAATTTGTAAAACCCATTAAGAATTTATTTCAACAAGACTACAGACTACAGAAACATCTTGACTTGTAGGACTTGCCAAGTATCATGAGTTGTATACAGTTCTGCAACTCTAAATTACTCCATACAATTACACTACAAAACTGTATCATGCACAGAAAAATATTAGTCTTGAACATAAGACAAAATCAGCCAAACTAAGTCACTTCCCAACATCATATGGATCACTCAACCAATGAGCATCCAACTCAACACACTAAGAGGAAGTTTTCATAAAACCGAACTCTCTTCCAAAAAAAAACACTATCCTCCAGTCAACAATGTCCATAAAGCATTACATGGTCATTAGTCAGTATATATCAACATGGTCATTAGTCAGTATATATCAATCTGGAATAAGGGGGTTTATTTCAATTTAAATACAGCAAAAATTAGCTCATCTTATTATTGTGCTCGATAACAATTCACAATTTCTTACCAGATAGCCTTTCACTAAGGATATGCATCTTTAAATCTCCTTGCTTTATTTCTTTCTTCACATCTTGGATGTCCTTTTTCAACATCTGCATCCTTTGTTTACGTGCATGGACTGTCACAGCTTTATCCACCTGAAAACAATTAGTATTTCAAACATTTGAAATTATAAAAAGTAAATTTGTCCTGTACAGTTTATATAAAACTAAATAAAAATAAAAACATTTCAAGTCATTTGTATTTTTCTTAGCTATACAAATTTAAGTTTTTTAGGTAGTAGCGAGTATGTTTTCAGTGGGAAACTGGAAAGCTAGACAACTGCTGAATCATTTAACAAGCAGCTAAGCGAAAGGTGGGAGCAAGGGCAAGGAGCCCCATCCCCTTACCTGTCAAAGTCTCTTCACTTATAACCTTTCTGCTAAGGACTGAGGACACAGATTTGTAAAGCTAGGAAAAATACAAATTAATATTTTCCTACACAAATACAAACCACCATCCTTTAGGTAGAAAGACTTACTGCATGGTGAGTTAAAAGTACTCCTGGAACCAAATTGGTAGGTTTTTCCTTGGAAATATCAATCTACCTTGTCCCGGACAGGAACGAAGGAAATGACTCCAGTGACCTCCTATCTGTCTATCATTGGGATGAATAGATTAATAAGGCCTGGCCTGTCCAAGAAGATTGGTATGTGGTCTAAAGAGGGATCCCTTTCCCCAAGGAGATCACAGTTCAGAATAATTTACCTGACATGTGATGACCAAAGGGTTGGTAAATATTCCACCATCCTAGACTCTAGGTTCTAAAGAATAGAGCTCAGAAGTATAGTCTACCATCATCAAGTCAGATCCAGTGAGTAAAGCTTCGACCACTTTGTCCCCAAGATAGGGACAAAAAGAATTGAATAGCTAGTTATTCTGCCTCCTTTCCAGACTTACATCTATATGGTACCATAGATAAGATGTTTACCATCCCTTATGGGATTTGGGTGGGTTAGCTACAACACTACTCAAGCAGCCACCACAAGACCAAGCGCAAAGGCGTCAAGGGGCCATGAAGATAGTCTGGTGCATACACACCCCCAACCTTCACCCCAAGGTTGACTGCAAGATTCCTCTTGACGGCAAGGGTAGGGCGTAGCCCTCGACTTGGTAAGTTTTAGGTCCTAGCTGGAGCCTTGGCTCTCTCAGCAGTCGAGGTATATGCATTATGGATCAATTTCCAAAATTAGAAAGAGATCGTGTTCTACACACCTCATTTTTGGTTCTGGCCGTGCTAAGGAAGAGTTGCCGACATTCAGGTCTGAGGAGTCAAATCTTCTTCAGATAGCACTGCAGAGCCCTCTCGAGGCAAAAAGCCTCTTCTCTCTGTGCCACTCCACGCTTCACAAAGAGATGGGATTGAGAAGGGTTCGAACCTGGGGTCGTGCCACGACAGGGTCCAAGTTTGGAGCTCCTACATCTCTCAAAGTGGGAGACTAAGGTAGAGAGACCATGTCACTCCCCTAACTTTTTTACCAATTATAAAGCAATAGAGACAATCTTGAGAGTCAGAACCTTAACCAAGACTTTTTCAAAGGCTTCGATGAGGTACCAAGAACAAGAATGTTAGCAGCAACTCCTATGAGGAGAGATCCATCCCCGTCGATCATAAGACTAAAGTCTGGGCGGTGTAGCTTTGACAGCCACTACTAAGAGGAACTTCTCCAAACCAGGAATAAATGAAAATCTGCAATCTAGTCTAGAGATGACCCGACTCGAGAAGAATTCCTTCTATAATACAGTATACATCATAGAGAATAAACAACTTTCCCAGAGAGAGTGAGGGCCTAGGTAGTTCCTTCAAGATCTCGACAAAGGAAAACGGGAAACCATTCTGCATGAGGCTATCTTGGAGTCACACGAATTTACTAGAGTTCCGGCATAATCACACGTGGCAGATTAGCCAACATACAAGGGTTGAATAGAGATAGGACATAATCAGTGTTGGAAGGCAACTTCGAACATGGGGGGGTAGAGGCCCCGGGCATTTCCTATCTCGCCGTATAGCGAAAAGGTTGATCACCCGGAACCAGCCAGAAGCCTCTGTTATTCTGGGTTGTAGAGACCACTCTGACATCACATCCTTCCTTTGAAGACTAAGCGTGTCTGCAAGACAATCCTTTTCCTCGAAATGTGATTGGCTGATAACTCCCCGGGATGAAATGCCTTACTGAAATGCATCTGCTTCGTCAGTATGTAGAGCTAGACGTAAGCCAATATAGTGGTGATGTTGCAAAATCCCACGGGAGGTGTCCTCAAAGTTCTTGGAAGGCTTGTAATACTATAAAGGTTGCTAGTCCCAAGATGACCGTGTTGTTCAAGCATGCGCCTCTTCCCTATTTCAATGTGTGAGTACAGTTGCATGTCAGGACTCTCTTATGAGCGTTTCTTGTTAACCAACAGGTAAGATTGACCCAAGCCTTCTGTCCTGCCAGCACAAAGAAGGATGGCAATCCCAGAAAACTAACCAGTGATTCTTCAAACAGTACTGTACTTGAAGAGATCTTTGGCGAAGAAGCTAATTTTAGGTGCGAGCTTCTCCAGTCAGGAGAGGTGACTGAGAAAATTCTGCCCACACTGTGGGAGTTCCGTATGACAGAACAAATGTATTACCTCCTTAGGCTTGTTGATATTACTGTATTGTCTAACTGCTTGAATCTCGCTGTTACCAGCATGCCCGAGTGTTTCAACCTCAGCTTGGGTATGTGATTAAACTTTTCCTCGGTTATACAATCCCCAGCTTATGACAAAAGTGGAAAAGTTGAACTCGATACTATCGCTACTGCCACTCGAAGGAGGCTATTATCACCCTCTTTAGAGATACATCCACAGTTGTATATATCCCTTGCAGTGGCCCCAAGTTACTACTGAGGGAAACATCTGAATGAACATCTGAAGAGTGGCATTCAGTTCAGAGCGCAGAGACTTGAACTATACATCAAACTGTAGTGGGAGAAAAGAGGTACTAATAATGGACTGATGCATGAATATTTCAGATCCACACAAAACAAGAAGTTTTCCTCTCATGGAATTCTGTGAACGTGATCTACTCCAACATCCCTTCTACTTCTGTCTGAAAGGCCAGGGTTTTTGGGGATGTTGATAGAATGGATGAGTACTCTATAGGCAAATAGTGAAAGGCGGGCGCAAAGGTTTGAAGAAAGAAGAGCCTATCCTGAAGGACTCACAGTACCAAAAGTTTAGACCTATGCTTCTGATGGTTTGCCACAGGCATGACAAGCAATCCCCTACTCTCTGACGAACCCTCTTCTTCCCTTCTGCCATCCCACTACCTAGAAGAAACAGGTTTGTTGTCCTTTATCATTCTTTTGAGAGTTGCATGTGCCAATTCCTTTTGTAAAGTTGTGGGCAGTCCTGCCAGGGTCTAAGAAAGGCAAGAAGGCTTTCCTTGCAAATGCCGGACCAAAGAGTTTCGAAGTGACAGACACACTTCTGAGGTAACTTATTTGTGAATAATGTGCCCCACGCAGCCATAGGGATGGCCAGGGCCCTTGAGAGATACCTATGTACTGTACTGCTCAATGACTAAGGTGCCCACCCCGAAAAAAATGCATCCTGGCATCCTCTCTGCAACCGTTGTACTTCGATAGTGTCCACAGGCGTCAGTCAGAAATACTGATTCAAAATTGTCTGTCTCCAACACTGGTAGGGGTAGGGCACACGAATTCTGAGTACTGTACCTTCATACCCAGCCCGTAAAGAGGGTACAACCAATGTTGCCAAACTGGCGGGAATTCCGCTAGTTCTGGCGTATTCAGAAGTTGGTTTGCAGGTTTTGAGCCGCTGCTGTGGGCAGCAGGAAATCTGGTGTATTTCTAAAATAGTTCTCTATATTAAGCAGTTTTTGAATATTTAAGGACTTGTTACCCAATACTTAATTAGAAATTTACAATTATGAACCAAATTCAAGAATATGTATGACTTCAATATAATATAAAAAAAGATTTATAGAGGAATACGAGAATGAACAGTACAGAGCAATTATGACACTAAAATTCCATGCAGTTTCATGACATCTGAAAACTACCAGTTTTTGGACTGAAAATGCTGGTTGTGAAGGCTTGTCTAGTGGATTTCAGTCAGTTACATTTGGCAACGTGTTACTCGGATGAACCATTCCCCAATCAGAATATAATTGCGTAACCTGGGACTGAAGGCGGCAAGGGAAGGCCGCAACAGTGGGGAAAAGATTCCTGAAAATAATACAGCATGATAGTAGTCATACTCTTCCTCTGCTAGACCACAGCCCCATGTCTCACGGGCAGAAGATACCCCCAGCCCTCACTCATTGGTCTTACAATGCATGCCCATGCACAATGAAGGCTTCAAATGTTGTCATCTTTTCAATTTGCTGTACGGAAGTGTTGCAAGATGAAGGAGGAGAGGTAGGAGTCCAATGATCATTATCATTATTGCTTGCTAGGCTACAACCCTAGTTGGAAAAGCAGGATGCTATAAGCCCAAGTCTCCAACAGGGAAAAATAGCTCAGTGAGGAAAGGAAATATGTTATTTTCATTAGTAAAATAAATTTTTGAATATACTTACCCGATGATCATGTAGCTGTCAACTCCGTTGCCCGACAGAAATCTACGGTCGGGATACGCCAGCGATCGCTATCCAGGTGGGGGTGTACACAACAGCGCCATCTGTGAGTAGGTACTCAAGTACTTCTTGTCAACAAGAACTCAATTTTCTCCTCGGTCCACTGGTTCTCTATGGGGAGGAAGGGCGGGTCCTTAAATTCATGATCATCGGGTAAGTATATTCAAAAATTTATTTTACTAATGAAAATAACATTTTTCAATATTAATCTTACCCGATGATCATGTAGCTGATTCACACCCAGGGTGGTGGGTGGAGACCAGCATACATGTTAACAAAAGAAGCTAAGTATCCCGTATTTCATTTTATCAGTTATTCAAAATAACAAACATAAAATAAATAAGTACCTGGTAAGGAAGTCGACTTGAACTATTACTCTGCCTTTTTTAAGTACGTCTTCCTTACTGAGCCTAGCGGTCCTCTTAGGATGCTGAACGACTCCTAGGTGCTGAAGTATAAAGGGCTGCAACCCATACTAAAGGACCTCATCACAACCTCTAACCTAGGCGCTTCTCAAGAAAGAATTTGACCACCCGCCAAATCAACCAGGATGGGGAAGGCTTCTTAGCCTTCCGTACAACCCAAAAAACAACAATAAAAAGTATTCAAGAGAAAGATTAAAAAGGTTATGGGATTATGGGAATGTAGTGGCTGAGCCCTCACCTACTACTGCACTCGCTGCTACGAATGGTCCCAGGGTGTAGCAGTTCTCGTAAAGAGACTGGACATCTTTGAGATAGAATGATGCGAACACTGACTTGCTTCTCCAATAGGTTGCATCCATAACACTCTGCAGAGAACGGTTCTGTTTGAAGGCCACTGAAGTAGCAACAGCTCTCACTTCATGTGTCCTTACCTTCAGCAAAGCAAGGTCTTCTTCCTTCAGATGAGAATGTGCCTCTCTAATCAGAAGCCTGATGTAGTAAGAAACTGCGTTCTTAGACATCGGTAGAGTAGGCTTCTTGATAGCACACCATAAGGCTTCTGATTGTCCTCGTAATGGCTTTGACCTTCTTAAATAGTACCTAAGAGCTCTTACTGGGCAAAGTACTCTCTCTAGTTCGTTCCCCACCAAGTTGGAAAGGCTTGGGATCTCGAACGACTTAGGCCAAGGACGGGAAGGAAGCTCGTTTTTAGCCAAAAAACCGAGCTGCAAGGAACATGTAGCCGTTTCAGATGTAAAACCTATGTTCCTGCTGAAGGCGTGGATCTCACTGACTCTTTTAGCTGTTGCTAAGCACACGAGGAAAAGAGTTTTTAATGTGAGGTCCTTAAAAGAGGCTGATTGGAGCGGTTCAAATCTTGATGACATTAGGAACCTTAAAACCACGTCTAGATTCCAGCCTGGTGTGGACAACCGACGTTCCTTTGAGGTCTCAAAAGACCTAAGGAGGTCCTGTAGATCTTTGTTGGTGGAAAGATCCAAGCCTCTGTGGCGGAATACCGCTGCCAACATACTTCTGTAACCCTTAATCGTAGGAGCTGATAGGGATCTTACGTTCCTTAGATGTAACAGGAAGTCAGCAATCTGGGTTACAGTGGTACTGGTTGAGGAAACTGCATTCGCCTTGCACCAGCTTCGGAAGACTTCCCATTTAGACTGATAGACTCTGAGAGTGGATGTCCTCCTTGCTCTGGCAATCGCTCTGGCTGCCTCCTTCGAAAAGCCTCTAGCTCTTGAGAGTCTTTCGATAGTCTGAAGGCAGTCAGACGAAGAGCGTGGAGGTTTGGGTGTACCTTCTTTACGTGAGGTTGACGCAGAAGGTCCACTCTTAGAGGAAGAGTCCTGGGAACGTCGACTAGCCATTGCAGTACCTCGGTGAACCATTCTCTCGCGGGCCAGAGGGGAGCAACCAACGTCAGCCGTGTCCCTTTGTGAGAGGCGAACTTCTGAAGTACCCTGTTGACAATCTTGAACGGCGGGAACGCATACAGGTCGAGATGGGACCAATCCAGCAGAAAGGCATCCACGTGAACTGCTGCTGGGTCTGGAATCGGAGAACAATACATCGGGAGCCTCTTGGTCATCGAGGTAGCGAATAGATCTATGGTTGGCTGACCCCACAGGGCCCATAGTCTGCTGCAAACATTCTTGTGAAGGGTCCACTCTGTGGGGATGACCTGACCCTTCCGGCTGAGGCGATCTGCCATGACATTCATATTGCCCTGAATGAACCTCGTTACAAGCGAAAGCTTTCGATCTTTTGACCAAATGAGGAGGTCCCTTGCGATCTCGAACAACTTCCTCGAATGAGTCCCTCCCTGCTTGGAGATGTAAGCCAAGGCTGTGGTGTTGTCGGAGTTCACCTCCACCACCTTGTTTAGCTGGAGGGACTTGAAGTTTATCAAGGCCAGATGAACCGCCAACAACTCCTTGCAATTGATGTGAAGTGTCCTTTGCTCCTGATTCCATGTGCCCGAGCATTCCTGTCCGTCCAGTGTCGCACCCCAGCCCGTGTCCGATGCGTCCGAGAAGAGACGGTGGTCGGGGGTCTGAACAGCCAATGGTAGACCTTCCTTGAGAAGAATGCTGTTCTTCCACCACGTTAGAGTAGACCTCATCTCTTCGGAAACAGGCACTGAGACCGCCTCTAGCGTCATGTCCTTTATCCAGTGAGCAGCTAGATGATACTGAAGGGGGCGGAGGTGGAGTCTCCCTAACTCGATGAACTGGGCCAGCGATGAAAGTGTCCCTGTTAGACTCATCCACTGCCTGACTGAACATCGGTTCCTTCTCAGCATGCTCTGGATGCATTCTAGGGCTTGATTGATCCTTGGGGCCGACGGAAAAGCCCGAAAAGCTCGACTCTGAATCTCCATACCTAGATAGACAATGGTCTGGGATGGGACGAGCTGGGACTTCTCTATATTGACCAGGAGGCCCAGTTCCTTGGTCAGATCCATAGTCCATCTGAGATTCTCCAGACAGCGACGACTTGTTGGAGCTCTTAAAAGCCAGTCGTCCAAATAGAGGGAGGCTCTGATGTCTGCCAAGTGAAGGAATTTCGCAATATTCCTCATCAGTCTGGTAAACACAAGAGGTGCCGTGCTTAGGCCAAAGCACAGGGCTTGGAACTGGTACACAACCTTTCCAAAGACGAACCTTAGGAAAGGTTGGGAGTCTGGATGGATGGGGACGTGAAAGTACGCGTCTTTCAGGTCTAACGAGACCATCCAGTCCTCCTGCCTGACCGCTGCTAGGACCGACTTCGTCGTCTCCATCGTGAACGTCTGCTTGGTGACAAAAGCATTGAGAGCACTGACGTCCAGCACTGGTCTCCAACCTCCTGTCTTCTTCGCTACCAGGAAGAGACGGTTGTAGAAGCCCGGGGATTGATGGTCCCGGACTATGACTACCGCTTCCTTTTGTAGCAAGAGCGACACCTCTTGTTGCAACGCTAGCCTCTTGTCCTTCTCCTTGTAGTTGGGAGAGAGGTTGATGGGAGATGTAGCTAGAGGGGGACTGCGGCAGAACGGAATCCTGTATCCCTCCCTTAGCCACTTCACAGACTGAGCGTCTGCACCTCTGCTCTCCCAAGCTTGCCAGAAGGTCTTGAGTCTGGCTCCCACTGCTGTCTGGAGAGGAAGGCAGTCAGAACTTGCCTTTTGCGGACTTGGAACCCTTCTTGGATTTGCCACGGTGACTGTCGGCACGGGTACCTCCTCTGCTGGAGGTTCTGCCATGAAAGGGCGGGATGAACCTAGTTGCAGGAGTGTCTACTGCTGCAGGGTGGAAGGGTCTAGGCACGGAAGGTAAGGTTTTAGCCTTACGTGCAGAAGATGCCATCAGATCATGGGTATCCTTCTGGATAAGAGAGGCAGCCATCCCCTTAATCAGCTCCTCCGGAAACAGACACTTGGAGAGAGGAGCAAACAACAACTCTGACTTCTGGCAAGGAGTGATACCAGCCGATAAGAAGGAGCAAAGATGTTCTCTCTTCTTGAGCACTCCCGACACGTACGAAGCCGCAAGTTCACCAGACCCATCCCGAATGGCTTTGTCCATGCTAGACATGATCAGCATGGCAGAGTCCCTATCTGAAGGGGAAGTCTTCCTGCTTAAGGCTCCCAAACACCAATCGAGGAAGTTGAAGATCTCGAAGGCACGAAAGACTCCCTTCAACAGATGATCCATATCAGAAAAGGACCAGCAGATCTTCGATCGTCTCATAGCCAACCTGCGGGGAGAGTCAACCAGACTTGAGAAGTCGCCCTGGGCAGAGGCAGGAACTCCCAAGCCGGGTTCCTCTTCCGTGGCATACCAGACGCTCGACTTGGAAGCAAGCTTGGTAGGCGGAAAGATGAAAGCAGTCTTTCCCAGTTGCTTCTTGGAATGCAACCACTCTCCCATAACCCTCAAAGCTCTCTTAGATGATCGTGCGAGAACAAGCTTGGTGAAGGCAGGCGCAGCAGACTGCATGCCCAGAGCAAACTCGGAGGGAGGAGAGCGAGGGGTTGCAGACACAAACTGCTCAGGATACAAGTCCCTGAACAAGGCAAGGACTTTACGAACGTCTAAGGAGGGAGGCGTAGACTTGGGCCCTTCAAAGTCAGAGTGCGGTTCATCCAAATGTGCAGCTTCGTCATCCGATACTCCATCATCCGAAAGCTGAGTAGGAAGTGGCAAAGGCAGAGCAGAAAGCTGAACGGCTGAATCCGGCAGTACGGGAGCATGCGTAGCTGCGGATCCAACATCATGCCGCTGCTGGTCAGACTGCGAGCTGGCAACAACAAAAGCAGAGTGCTGGTGCGTGGGAGGGGCTGCGGTGGGTTGCGGAGCATGCTGTATGGTATGCGGAGCATGCTGTATGGTATGCGGAGCATGCCGCATGGGTTGCGGAGAATGCCGCATAGTGCTGGAACCCGGCAGCTCTACAGCACCTTCCCACTGCTGATGCGGTAGCTCACGCATGTCAACGGATGGTGCAGCAAGAATGTGCGTCTGGCAGGGTGGACTGCGCATCGGTGGTGGAGCTCTCACAGGTGGAGTGTGGGAGCAGGCAGCCGCAGTATCTGCTGAGCGCACAACCTCGGCGGGTTGTAGGTTAACAGGTGCAGTGTTAACCTTCTCAGCATGATACTCCTGCATGAATGCCGCAAGCTGAGACTGCATAGTCTGCAGCATGGACCACTTAGGGTCTACCGTGGTTGGAGCAACAACAGACGGAGCAGTAGCCTGTTGTGGAACCACTCTACCTCTCTTGGGAGGTGTGCAGTCATCAGATGACTGCAGCGAGTCCGAACTGACCCAGTGGCTACACCTGGGCCGTTGGACTCGCTCGGAAGGGACCTTACGTTTGAGCGGTCGTGAAACCTTGGTCCATCGTTTCCTCCTGGAAACTTCTTCCACAGACGAGGAATGTAAGGGCTCATTCGTCTGTTTGTGGATGGGACGATCTTTGACAGATACGTCCGCAACCACTGAGGATACATCCGTGCGCCGATCAAGGCCTGCCGAACCCTTTGGTCCTTCAACATTGCTTCTCCCCTGGGCTTGGGAGCTTGCAAGAGGTCCCGGACTGGGAGGACGACTGGCACGCACAGATGTACCCTCATGCGCAACACTGACACTGACACTTTTCACATCACTAGCACTGATAACACTTCCCACTGCACTTTTCGTTTTCAGCTCTCTGACATCTGCCAAGAGCTGATTACGGTCATTAGCCAATGACTCCACTCTGTCACCGAGAGCCTGAATGGCACGCAACATATCCGCCATGGATGGCTGAGCACTAGTAGCAGGTTCGGGGGTCACCACCACAGGGGAAGGAAAAGGTTGAGGGGCATGGGGAGAGGAAAAATCCACAGAGCGAGAAGAACTCCTCCTGATTCTCTCCTTCTCTAACCTACGTGCATTTTTAAGGAATTCGTTAAAATCGAATTCCGAAAGCCCAGCGCATTCCCCACATCGATCTTCCAATTGACAGGATTTACCCCTACAATTGGAACAAACGGTGTGAGGATCTATAGAGGCCTTCGGAAGACGCCTAGCACAAGTCCTAACGCTACACTGCCTGTACTTAGGGACTTGAGACTGGTCAGACATCTTGAATTTTAGAAGTAGTCAAGGGGGAATTCCAAAATCTAGCAAAGTTCGTTAACAATTAATCCAAATTAATTCCAAAAGCTTGCTAAGCTAATGATAAAGCTTCCTGAATAGCGAAGGCTAAACTCTAGAGTGAATACATCACCAAATCGTGAACAACAACTCCAGAATCAACAGCGTATCCAAGTAGGTCTTGCCGGCGGCACGACAGAGGAAAAATTGAGTTCTTGTTGACAAGAAGTACTTGAGTACCTACTCACAGATGGCGTTGTTGTGTACACCCCCACCTGGATAGCGATCGCTGGCGTATCCCGACCGTAGATTTCTGTCGGGCAACGGAGTTGACAGCTACATGATCATCGGGTAAGATTAATATTGAAAAAATCAAACTACAAGAGAAGTAATGAACAATGGAAATAAAATATTTCAGGAACAGTAACACCATTAAATAAATCTTTCATGTATAAACTATAAAAACTTCAAAAACAACAAGAGGAAGAGAGACAAGATAGAATAGTGTGCCAGAGTGTATCCTCAAGCAACAGAACTCTACCCAAAGACAGGGGAAGACCAATGGTACAGAGGTTAGGGCACTACCCAAGGCTAGAGAACAATGGTTTGATTTGGGATGTCCTTCTCTTAGAAGAGCTCCCTACAATGGTTGAATAATTTTTTCTATCCTTACCAAGAGGAAAGTACCACTGTATTTGTGTAAGAGGTAAGTAGCCACTGAACAACTACAGTGCAGTAAATAATCCTCTTGAATGAAGAATTGTTTGGTAATCTCAGTGTTGTTAGTTGTAAGAGAACAAGAGAATGTGGGAAGAACAGACCAGCCTATTTGGTGTATGTGTAGGCAAAGGGTCAACACGAGTCAACTTAGCCACCCGGGTAAGCAGGAACAAAACAAATGTCCCGCTTGGCTAATGGGGTAGGTCAAGGACGGTGGCTCCTCAACACCCGGATCTCAGTATTGATATTGTTCTTTAAATTTGTATGACTCTTTTAAAATTTTAGGTGTGATTCTCGACAGCAAATTTACTTTTGAGAAACACATTAGGTCTGTGTCTTCTTCAATTGCACAAAAAATTGGTTTATTAAGAAAGTCTTTTAAGATTTTCAGTGATCAATCTATTTTGAAGAAGTGTTTTAATTCTTTCATTCTACCTTGTTTTGAGTATTGCTCTCCTGTCTGGTGTTCAGCTGCTAATTCTCATCTTAATTTGTTGGACAGAAACTTACGGTCTATTAAATTTCTTATTCCTGATCTAGATATTAATCTTTGGCACCGTCGTTCAATTAGTTCATCATGCATGTTGCATAAGATTTTTCATAGCTCTGACCATCCTTTACATTCAGATCTTCCTGGACAATTTTATCCTGTTTTTAATACTGGGCAGGCAGTTAATTCTAATAGCCAGGCCTTCTCCATCTTCCGGCTCAATACTACACAGTATTCTAGAAGTTTTATTCCAGTTGTGACCAAGTTGTGGAATGATCATCCTAATTGGGTAGTTGAATCAGTAGACCTTCAAAAGTACAAATTTGCAGCAAATGTTTTTATTTTGACCAGACTGACATGAGTCTTTTTATAGTTTATATATAACATATCTGTTTTGACATTATTATTATTATTACAGTATTACTAGCCAAGCTACAACCCTAGTTGGAAAAGCAAGATGCTATGAGCCCAAGGGCTCCAATAGGGAAAAATAGCCCAGTGAGGAAAGGAAATAAGGAAATAAATAAATGATGAGAATCAATTAACAATATATCATTCTAAAAAACAGTAACAGCATCAAAACAGATATGTCCTATATAAACTATTAATATCAAAAACAGATATGTCATATATAAACAATAAAAAGACTCATGTCAGCCTGGTCAACATAAAAACATTTGCTCCAACTTTGAACTTTTGAAGTTCTACTGATTCAACTACCTGATTAGGAAGATCATTCCACAACTTGGTAACAGCTGGAATGAAGCTTCTAGAATACTGTGTAGTATTGAGTCTCATGATGGAGAAAGCCTGGCTATTAGAATTAATTGCCTGCCTAGTATTACGAACAGGATAGAATTGTCCAGGGAGATCTGAATATAAAGGATGGCCAGAGTTATAAAAAATCTTATACAACATGCATAATGAACTAATTGAACGGCAGTGCCAAAGATTAATATCTAGATCAGGAATAAGAAATTTAATAGACCGTAAGTTTCTGTCCAACAAATTAAGATGAGAATTAGCAGCTGAACACCAGACAGGAGAACAATACTCAAAACAAGGTAGAATGAAAGAATTAAAACACTTCTTCAAAATATGTTATTTTTATAATAAAATAAATTTTTGAATATACTTACCCGGTGATTATAATAGCTGCAACTCTGTTGCTCGACAGAAAACTCTAAGGTAAAACTCGCCAGCGATCGCTACACAGGTTGCGGGTGTGCCCAACAGCGCCATCTGTCGTCCAGATACCCAGTACTCAATGTAAACAAAGACTCAATTTTCTCCTCGTTCCACTGCGTCTCTATTGGGGAGGAAGGGAGGGTCCTTTAATTTATAATCACCGGGTAAGTATATTCAAAAATTTATTTTATTATAAAAATAACATTTTTCAATATTTAACTTAGCCGGTGATTATAATAGCTGATTCACACCCAGGGGGGTGGGTAGAGACCAGCAATATATGTTTACATTATTATGAGCTAAGAGTTTTTATTTCATTTTAGAAGTTATCAAAATAACAAAAATAAAATAAATAGGTACCTGGTAAGGAAGTCGACTTGAACAATTACTCTGCCTTTTTAAGTACGTCTTCCTTACGGAGCCTCGCGATCCTCTTAGGATGCTGATCGACCCCTAGGATCTGAAGTATCAAGGGTTGCAACCCATACAACAGGACCTCATCAAAACCCTTAATCTAGGCGCTTCTCAAGAAATGACTTTGACCACCCGCCAAATCGACCAGGATGCGAAAGGCTTCTTAGCCTTCCGGACAACCCAAAAACAACAATAATGTTATTTTCCTTAGTAAAATAAATTTTTGAATATACTTACCCGGTGATCATGTAGCTGCAACTCTGTTGCCCGACAGAAAAAACCTACGGTTGGGATACGCCAGCGATCGCTATACAGGTGGGGGTGTACAACAACAGCGCCATCTGTCGAGTAGGTACTCAGGTACTTCTTGTCAACAAGAACCAATTTTCTCCTCGGTCCACTGGGTCTCTATGGGGAGGAAGGGAGGGTCCTTAAATTCATGATCACCGGGTAAGTATATTCAAAAATTTATTTTACTAAGGAAAATAACATTTTTCAATATTAATCGTACCCGGTGATCATGTAGCTGATTCACACCCAGGGGGGTGGGTGGAGACCAGCATACATGTTAACATTAGAAGCTAAGTATCCCGTATTTCATTTTAGCAGTTATTCAAAATAACAAACATAAAATAAATAAGTACCTGGTAAGGAAGTCGACTTGAACCATTACTCTGCCTTTTAAGTACGTCTTCCTTACTGAGCCTCGCGATCCTCTTAGGATGCTGAGCGGACTCCTAGGTGCTGAAGTATGAAGGGCTGCAACCCATACTAAAGGACCTCATCACAACCTCTAATCTAGGCGCTTCTCAAGAAAGAATTTGACCACCCGCCAAATCAACCAGGATGCGAAAGGCTTCTTAGCCTTCCGTACAACCCAAAAACAACAATAAAAAGCATTTCAAGAGAAAGATTAAAAAAGGTTATGGGATTATGGGAATGTAGTGGTTGAGCCCTCACCTACTACTGCACTCGCTGCTACGAATGGTCCCAGGGTGTAGCAGTTCTCGTAAAGAGACTGGACATCTTTAAGGTAAAATGATGCGAACACTGACTTGCTTCTCCAATAGGTTGCATCCATTACACTCTGCAGAGAACGGTTCTGTTTGAAGGCCACTGAAGTAGCGACAGCTCTAACTTCATGTGTCCTTACCTTCAGCAAAGCATGGTCTTCCTCATTCAGATGAGAATGGGCTTCTCTAATAAAAAGTCTGATGTAATAAGAAACTGCGTTCTTCGACATCGGTAAAGAAGGTTTCTTAATAGAACACCATAAAGCTTCTGATTGTCCTCGTAATGGCTTTGTACGTCTTAAATAGTACTTAAGAGCTCTTACTGGGCATAGTACTCTCTCTTGTTCGTTTCCAACCAAACTGGACAGGCTTGGAATCTCGAACGATTTGGGCCAAGGACGAGAAGGGAGCTCGTTTTTAGCTAAAAAACCAAGCTGTAAGGAACATGTAGCCGTTTCAGATGTAAAACCTATGTTCCTGCTGAAGGCGTGTATCTCACTGACTCTTTTAGCTGTTGCTAAGCAAACGAGGAAAAGAGTCTTCAAAGTGAGATCTTTAAAAGAGGCTGATTGAAGCGGTTCGAACCTTGCTGACATCAGGAACCTTAAAACCACGTCTAAGTTCCAACCTGGTGTGGCTAACCGACGCTCCTTTGAGGTCTCAAAAGACTTAAGGAGGTCCTGTAGATCTTTGTTGGTGGAAAGATCTAAGCCTCTGTGGCGGAAGACTGCTGCCAACATGCTTCTGTAACCTTTGATCGTAGGAGCTGATAGGGATCTTACATTCCTTAGGTGTAAAAGGAAGTCAGCTATCTGCGTTACAGAGGTACTGGTTGAGGAAACTGAATTCGCCTTGCACCAGCTTCGGAAGACTTCCCATTTCGACTGGTAGACCTTGAGAGTGGATGTCCTCCTTGCTCTGGCAATCGCTCTGGCTGCCTCCTTCGAAAAGCCTCTAGCTCTTGAGAGTCTTTCGATAGTCTGAAGGCAGTCAGACGAAGAGCATGGAGGCTTGGGTGTACCTTCTTTACGTGCGGCTGACGCAGAAGGTCCACTCTTAGAGGAAGAGTCCTGGGAACGTCTACTAGCCATTGCAGTACCTCGGTGAACCATTCTCTCGCGGGCCAGAGGGGAGCAACCAACGTCAACCGTGTCCCTTCGTGAGAGGCGAACTTCTGCAGTACCTTGTTGACAATCTTGAACGGGGGAACGCATACAGGTCTAGATAGGACCAATCCAGAAGAAAGGCATCTACGTGAACTGCTGCTGGGTCCGGAATCGGTGAGCAATAATTTGGGAGCCTCTTGGTCATCGAGGTAGCGAACAGATCTATGGTGGGCTGACCCCACAGGGCCCATAGTCTGCTGCAAACATTCTTGTGAAGGGTCCACTCTGTAGGGATGACCTGACCCTTCCGGCTGAGGCGGTCTGCCATGACATTCATGTCGCCTTGAATGAACCTCGTTACAAGCGATATCTTTCGATCTCTTGACCAGGTGAGGAGGTCCCTTGCGATCTCGAACAACTTCCTCGAATGAGTCCCTCCTTGCTTGGAGATGTACGCCAAGGCTGTAGTGTGTCGGAGTTCACCTCCACCACCTTGCCTAGAAGGAGGGACTTGAAGCTTCTCAAGGCCAGATGAACTGCCAGTAGCTCCTTGCAGTTGATGTGAAGTGCTCTTTGATCCGGATTCCACGTGCCCGAGCATTCCCGACCGTCCAGTGTCGCACCCCAGCCCGTGTCCGATGCGTCCGAGAAGAGAAGGTGGTCGGGGGTCTGAACAGCCAGTGGTAGACCTTCCTTGAGAAGAATGCTGTTCTTCCACCAAGTCAGTGCAGACTTCATCTCTTCGGATATAGGAACTGAGACCGCTTCTAGCGTCATGTCCTTTCTCCAGTGAGCAGCTAGGTGATACTGAAGGGGTCGGAGGTGGAGTCTCCCTAACGCGATGAACTGGTCCAGCGATGAAAGCGTCCCTATTAGACTCATCCACTGTCTGACTGAACATCGGTTCCTTTTCAGCATGCTCTGGATGCATTCTTGGGCTTGACTGATTCAGGGGGCCGACGGAAAAGCCCGAAAAGCTCGACTCTGAATCTCCATACCTAGATAGACTATAGTTTGGGATGGGACGAGTTGGGACTTTTCTATATTGACCAGGAGACCCAATTCCTTGGTCAGATCCATAGTCCATTTGAGATTCTCCAGACAGCGACGACTTGACGGAGCTCTTAAAAGCCAGTCGTCCAAATAGAGGGAGGCTCTGATGTCTGCCAAATGCAGGAATTTGGCAATATTCCTCATCAGTTTGGTAAACACTAGAGGTGCCGTGCTTAGGCCAAAGCACAGGGCTTGGAACTGGTAAACGACCTTTCCAAAGACGAACCTTAGGAAAGGTTGGGAGTCTGGATGGACGGGGACGTGAAAGTACGAGACCATCCAGTCTTCCTTCCTGACCGATGCTAGCACCGACTTCGTCGTCTCCATGGTGAACGTCTGCTTGGTGACAAAGACATTTAGAGCACTGACATCCAGCACCGGTCTCCACCCTCCTGTCTTCTTCGCTACTAAGAAGAGACGGTTGTAGAAGCCCGGGGATTGATGGTCCCGGACTATGACTACCGCTCCCTTTTGTAGCAAGAGAGACACCTCTTGCTGTAAAGCTAGCCTCTTGTCCTCCTCTCTGTACCTGGGAGAGAGGTCGATGGGAGTAGTTGCTAGAGGGGGCTTGCGCAAGAATGGAATCCTGTACCCCTCTCTGAGCAACTTCACAGACTGTGCGTCTGCACCCCTGTTCTCCCAGGCCTGCCAGTAGTTCTTGAGCCTGGCTCCCACTGCTGTCTGGAGAGGTTGGCAGTCAGACTCTGCCTTTTGAGGACTTGGAACCCTTCTTCTTTTTGCCACGTTGACTATCGGCACGGGTACCTCCTCTGCTGGAGGTTCTGCCACGAAAGGGCGGAATGAACCTAGACGCTGGTGTGTCCATCCTAGGTCTAGGCACGGAAGGTAAAGCTGTGACTTTACGTGCGGATGACGCCACCAGGTCATGGGTATCCTTCTGGATCAACGAGGCGGCAATCCCCTTGATCAGCTCTTCAGGAAAGAGACACTTGGAAAGCGGAGCAAACATCAACTCTGACTTCTGACAAGGTGTGATCCCCGCCGACAAGAAGGAGCAAAGGTGATCTCGCTTCTTAAGAACTCCAGACACGTACGAAGCCGCAAGCTCGCCAGACCCATCCCGAATGGCTTTGTCCATGCATGACATGATGAGCATGGCAGAGTCCTTATCCGAAGGGGAGGTCTTTCTGCTTAACGCTCCCAAACACCAGTCCAGGAAGTTGAAGATCTCAAAAGCACGAAAAACTCCCTTCAAAAGATGGTCCATGTCCGAAAAGGTCCAGCAAATCTTGGAGCGTCTCATAGCCAGTCTGCGGGGAGAGTCTACCAGACTTGAGAAGTCGCCCTGGGCAGAGGCAGGAACTCCCAAGCCGAGATCTTCTCCCGTGGCATACCAGACGCTAGATTTGGAAGCAAGCTTGGTCGGTGGAAAGATGAAGGATGTCTTCCCAAGTTGCTTCTTGGACTGCAACCACTCTCCCAGTACCCTTAAAGCTCTCTTGGATGAGCGCGCGAGTACGAGCTTCGTAAAGGCAGGAGCTGCTGACTGCATGCCTAAAGCGAACTCAGAGGGAGGTGAGCGCGGGGTTGCAGACACAAACTGGTCCGGATACAACTCCTTAAACAGGGCAAGGACTTTCCTAAAGTCTAAGGAGGGAGGCGTAGTCTTGGGTTCCTCTATGTCGGAGTGTTGATCGTCCAAATGCGCAGCTTCGTCGTCATCAGAGACTCCTTCAACCGAATGCTGAGGAGGAAGCGGCAAAGGAGGAGAAGAAAGCTGAACGGCTGAATCCGGCAGCACGGGTGCATGCGTAGCTGCACTGGATCCAACATCATGCCGCTGCTGGTCAGTCTGAGAGCTGGCAACAACAAAAGCGGAGTGATGGTGCGTGGTGGGGACTGCCGTGGGTTGCGGAGACTGCCGCATTGCGTCAAAACACGGCAGCTTGACAGCACCTTCCCACTGCTGATGCGATAGCTCACGCATGTCAACGGAGGGTGCCGCACGTCGGCTAACGTCAACATGCGTCTGGCAGGGTCGACTGCGCATCGGTGGTGGAGCTCTCACAGCCGGAGTGTGGGAGCAGGCAGCCGCAGTGTCTGCTGAGCGCACAACCGTGGCAGGTTGTAGGTTAACAGGTGCAGTGTCAACCTTCTCAGCACGATACTCCTGCATGAAGGAAGCTAGCTGAGTCTGCATAGACTGCAGCATAGACCACTTAGGGTCTACAGCGGTTGGTGCGGCAACAGACGGAGTGATTGCCTGCTGCGGAACCACTCTACCTCTCTTGGGAGGTGTGCAGTCTTCGGAAGACTGCGGCGAGTCCGAACTGACCCAGTGGCTACACCTGGGCCGTTGGACTCGCTCGGAAGGGACCTTGCGCTTGAGAGGTCGTGAGACCTTGGTCCAGCGTTTCTGACGAGAAACTTCTTCCACAGACGAGGAATGAATGGGCTCACTCGTCTGTTTGTGGATGGGACGATCTCTGCAAGATACGTCCGCAACCACTGAGGGTACATCTGTACGCTGATCAAGGCCTGTCGAACCCTTTGGTCCTTCGACATTGCTTCTCCCCTGGGCTTGGGAGCTTGCAAGAGGTCCCGGACTGGGAGGACGACTGGCACGAACAGATGCACCCTCATGCGTAACACTGACACTGACACTTTTCACCGCACTTGCACTCACTACACTTCCCACTGCACTTTTCTCCTTCAACTCTTTGACATCGGCCAAGAGTTGATTGCGGTCATTAGCTAATGACTCCACTCTGTCACCAAGAGCCTGAATGGCACGCATCATGTCCGCCATCGAGGGTTGCTGAGAGCTAGTAGAAGGGTCGGGAGTCACCACTACAGGGGAAGGAAAAGGTTGAGGGGCATGGGGAGAGGAAAAATCAAAAGAGCGAGACGAACTCCTCCTGATCCTATCCTTCTCTAGCCTACGTGCATTCTTAAGGAATTCATTAAAATCGAATTCCGAAAGCCCAGCGCATTCCTCACATCGATCTTCCAATTGACAGGATTTACCCCTACAATTGGAACAAACGGTGTGAGGATCTATAGAGGCCTTCGGAAGACGCCTAGAACAGTCCCTAGCGCTACACTGCCTGTACTTGGGGACTTGAGTATGGTCAGACATCTTGAATTAGTCAAAGGGGGGAATCCAAAATCTATCCAAGTCGTCAACAAATAATCCAAATCTAATCAAAAAAGCTTGATAAGGTAATGATAATAACTCCTGTACAGCGAAAGCTAATATCTAGAGAGAATACATCACCAAATAGCGTGAAAATCAACTCCAGAAACAACAGCGTATCAAGTAGGTCTTGCCGGTGGCACGACAGAGGAAAAATTGGTTCTTGTTGACAAGAAGTACCTGAGTACCTACTCGACAGATGGCGCTGTTGTTGTACACCCCCACCTGTATAGCGATCGCTGGCGTATCCCGACCGTAGGTTTTTTCTGTCGGGCAACAGAGTTGCAGCTACATGATCACCGGGTAAGATTAATATTGAAAAAAAACATTTCAAGAGAAAGATTAAAAAGGTTATGGAATTAGGGAATTGTAGTGGTTGAGCCCTCACCCACTACTGCACTCGCTGCTACGAATGGTCCCAGAGTGTAGCAGTCCTCGTAAAGAGACTGGACATCCTTAAGATAAAAAGACGCGAACACTGACTTGCTTCTCCAATAGGTTGCGTCCATTATACTTCGCAGAG
Organism: Palaemon carinicauda; assembly: GCF_036898095.1. Classification (NCBI taxonomy): domain Eukaryota; kingdom Metazoa; phylum Arthropoda; class Malacostraca; order Decapoda; family Palaemonidae; genus Palaemon; species Palaemon carinicauda. The sequence goes on along the minus strand of NC_090762.1, from coordinate 48,879,850 downwards.
ATCTATTTTGTTTAAAGGCCACGGAAGTTGCGACAGCTCTAACTTCGTGTGTCCTTACCTTCAGCAAAGCTTGGTCTTCCTCACTTAGATGGGAATGAGCTTCTCGTATTAACAGTCTGATAAAATAGGATAAAGCATTCTTTGACATAGGCAAAGATGGTTTCTTAACTGAACACCATAAAGCTTCAGACAGGCCTCGTAAAGGTTTAGTTCGTTTTAAATAGAACTTAAGAGCTCTCACAGGGCATAAGACTCTTTCTAGTTCATTTCCAACCATATTCGATAAGCTTGGAATATCGAACGATTTCGGCCAAGGTCGAGAAGGCAGCTCGTTTTTGGCTAGAAAACCAAGTTGTAGAGAACATGTAGCCCGTTTCAGATGAAAATCCGATGTTCTTGCTGAAGGCATGAATCTCACTGACTCTTTTAGCTGTGGCTAAGCATACCAGGAAAAGAGTTTTTAAGGTGAGATCTTTCAGGGAGGCTGATTGTAACGGCTCGAACCTGTCTGACATGAGGAATCTTAGTACCACGTCTAAATTCCAACCAGGTGTAACCAAACGACGCTCCTTCGTGGTCTCAAAAGACTTAAGGAGGTCCTGTAGATCTTTATTGTTAGAAAGATCTAAGCCTCTGTGATGGAAGACTGCTGCCAACATGCTTCTGTAACCCTTGATAGTGGGAGCTGAAAGAGATCGTTCTTTCCTCAGGTATAAGAGGAAGTCAGCTATTTGAGTTACAGAGGTACTGGTCGAGGATACAGATACTGACTTGCACCAGTTTCGGAAGACTTCCCACTTCGATTGGTAGACTCTAAGGGTGGATGTTCTCCTTGCTCTAGCAATCGCTCTGGCTGCCTCCTTCGAAAAGCCTCTAGCTCTCGAGAGTCTTTCGATAGTCTGAAGGCAGTCAGACGAAGAGCGTGGAGGCCTTGGTGTACCTTCTTTACGTGTGGCTGACGAAGAAGGTCCACCCTTAGAGGAAGAGTTCTGGGAACGTCTACTAGCCATCGAAGTACCTCGGTGAACCATTCTCTAGCGGGCCAGAGGGGAGCAACTAGCGTCAACCTTGTCCCTTCGTGAGAGGCGAACTTCTGCAGTACCTTGTTGACAATCTTGAACGGAGGGAATGCATATAGATCTAGATGTGACCAATCGAGGAGAAAGGCATCTATATGAACTGCTGCTGGGTCCGGGATTGGTGAGCAATATATTGGGAGCCTCTTGGTCATCGAGGTTGCGAAGAGATCTATGGTCGGCTGGCCCCAGGTGGCCCAAAGTCTCTTGCATACATCCTTGTGGAGGGTCCATTCTGTTGGAATTATTTGTCCCTTCCGACTGAGACAATCTGCCATGACATTCAAGTTGCCTTGGATGAACCTCGTTACTAGCGAAATGTTTAGACCTTTTGACCAGGTGAGGAGATCCCTTGCGATCTCGTACAACGTCAGTGAGTGGGTCCCTCCTTGCTTGGAGATGTACGCCAAAGCCGTGGTGTTGTCCGAGTTCACCTCCACCACTTTGCCTTGAAGGAGAGACCTGAAGCTTTTCAAGGCCAGATGTACTGCCAGTAGCTCCTTGCAGTTGATATGCATTGTCCTTTGACTCGAGTTCCATATTCCCGAGCATTCCCGACCGTCTAATGTCGCGCCCCAGCCTACGTCCGATGCGTCCGAGAAGAGAACGTGGTTGGGAGTCTGAACAGCCAGGGGCAGGCCCTCTCTGAGGCTGATACTGTCCTTCCACCATGTCAGGCAAGACTTCATCTTCTCGGAAATGGGGATCGAGACCGCTTCTAGCGTCTTGTCCTTTTTCCAGTGAAATGCTAGGTGATATTGAAGAGGACGGAGGTGTAGTCTTCCTAATGATACGAACTGTTCCAGGGATGATAGCGTCCCTATCAGACTCATCCACTTCCTGACTGAACATCGTTCCTTCTTCAGCATGTTCTGGATGCATAACTGGGCTTGGCTTGTTCTGGGGGCCGACGGAAAAGCCCGAAAAGCTAGACTGTGAATCTCCATCCCTAAATACACAATAGTTTGGGATGGGACCACTTGTGACTTTTCCATATTGACAAGGAGACCCAATTCCTTGGTCAGATCTAGAGTCCACTTTAGATCCTTCAGACAGCGACGACTGGAAGAAGCTCTGAGAAGCCAGTCGTCCAAATAGAGGGAGGCTCGGATGTCCGCTAAATGAAGGAATTTGGCTACATTCCTCATCAGCCTCGTAAACACAAGAGGAGCTGAGCTTAGGCCAAAGCACAGGGCTTGAAACTGGTAGACAACCTTTTCGAAAACGAATCTCAGAAAAGGTTGGGAGTCCGGGTGGATGGGGACGTGGAAGTAGGCGTCCCTTAGGTCTAACGAGACCATCCAGTCTTCCCTTCTGACCGCTGCTAGAACCGACTTTGTGGTCTCCATGGAGAACGTCTGCTTTGTGACAAAGACATTCAGCGCACTGACGTCTAGCACCGGCCTCCACCCTCCTGTCTTCTTGGACACCAAGAAGAGACGGTTGTAGAATCCCGGGGTTTGATGGTCCAGGACTTTGACTACCGCTCCCTTCTCTAGTAAGAGAGACACTTCCTGTTTCAATGCTCGTCTCTTGTCTTCCTCTCTGTACCTGGGAGAGAGATCGATGGGAGACGTTGCTAGAGGGGGTTTTCGTACAAAAGGGATCTTGTACCCCTCTCTGAGCAACTTCACAGATTGTGCATCTGCGCCTCTCTTTTCCCAGGTCTGCCAGAAGTTCTTGAGTCTGGCTCCCACTGCTGTCTGAAGAAGTTGGCAGTCAGACTCTGCCCTTAAAGGACTTGGTTCCTTTCTTCTTACCACGTCTCCCTTCGGCACGAGCACCTCCTCTGCTGGAGGCTCTGCCACGAAAGGGCGGAATAAAACGGGACGCTGGAGTGTCCATCCTTGGTCTAGCTGACAAGGTAGGCAAAGGGGTGGCTTTGCGAGCAGAGGACGCAACAAGATCGTGAGTATCCTTCTGTATCAAAGAAGCGGCAATTTCCTTAATCAGGTCCTCTGGAAAAAGGCACTTAGAAAGAGGAGCAAACAGAAGTTCGGATCTCTGGCATGGTGTAACTCCAGCTGAAAGGAATGAACACAGGTTTTCACGCTTCTTAAGGACTCCGGACACAAAAGATGCAGCAAGCTCATTAGACCCATCACGTACGGCCTTGTCCATGCAGGACATAATGAGCAAGGAAGTCTCCTTCTCCGTCGGAGATATCTTTCTGCTTAGAGCTCCTAGACACCAGTCTAAGAAGTTAAAAACCTCGAAGGCTCTAAATATCCCTTTCAAAAGGTGGTCCAGGTCCGAAGATGACCAACATATCTTTGAGCGTCTCATGGCTAGGCGGCGGGGAGAGTCTACAAGACTTGAGAAGTCGCCCTGGGCAGAGGCAGGAACTCCCAAGCCGAGAACTTCTCCCGTGGCATACCAGACGCTCGATCTAGAAGAGAGTCTAGCAGGGGGAAACGTAAAAGCTGTCTTCCCTAAACTCTTTTTGGACTGCAGCCATTCTCCTATCACCCGCAAAGCTCTCTTGGACGAGCGTGCGAGGACGAGTCTAGTAAAGGCAGGAGTGGTTGACGGCATGCCTAACACAAACTCTGACGGAGGCGAACGCGGAGCCACAGACACAAACTGGTCCGGAAACATCTCTTTGAACAGGGCCAAAACTTTCCTAAAGTCCAAAGAGGGTTGCGTAGACTTAGGCTCGTCCAGTTCTGAATGCGGTTCATCTACGTGTGCAGCACCATCATCATCAGAAAGTCCCTCATCCGATAACTGATGAGGGAACGGCAACGGAGTGGGTAACGGCTGGTTGGCTGAGTCCGGTCGCACGGGTGCATGCGTGACTGAGCCGGACGCAACGTCATGGAACTGCTGCCCAGTCTGTGAGCTGGCAACAACCATAGCAGCGCGGGGACGCACAGCGTCTACTCCAGACTGTCTAGACTGATGTGGGTGAGCAGTGTCAACCACACTGGGTTGCGGAGGTTGACGCACCGCGTCAAAACAAAACAACTCTGACGGTTGTTGAACCTCACGAACGTCAACGGATACCTCCGTGCGTCGCTGAACGTCAACATGCGGCTCGCAGATCACACTGGAACGCATGGGTGGCGGAACTCTCTCAACTGAAGTGCGTGAGAAGGTTACCTCAGCGTCCCAAGGACACACAACCGATCGTGTGGGTGGTTGTAGGCAAGGAGCTGCACTAGCTGGTGCGGCAGCAACCTTCTCCGCACGAAAGTCCTGCATAAGCGACGTTAGTTGAGACTGCATGTCTTGCAGTAAAGACCACTTAGGGTCTACAGGAGCAGGTGCGGCGACAGACGGTGTAACTGTCTGAAGCGGTACCGCTTTGCCTCTCTTAGGAGGTGAGCAGTCATCGGATGACTGCAGCGAGTCCGAACTGACCCAGTGGCTACAGCTGGGCCGTTGGACTTGTGCAGAAGGGACCGACTTGCGCTTCACCGGTCGTGAGACCTTGGTCCATGGTTTCTTGCGAGAAACAGCTTCCGAAGACGAGGTATAAATGGGCTCTCTCGTCTTTGTTAGGCAGGGGCGATCTTGGGTAGATACGCCCGATACCACGGAGGGAACGTCTGTTCGCTGATTAAAGCCTCTCGAACCCATTTGTCGTACGACATTGCTTCTCCCCTGGACTTGGGAGCTTGCAAGAGGTCCCGGACTAGGAGGACGACAGGCACGAACAGACGAACCCTCAAGCGCAACACTATCCACAACACTATCACTCACTTTAACACTTCCCACTGCACTTTTACACTTCAGCTCCTTCACATCCGCCATGAGCTGATTACGGTCACTAGCCAGGGACTCAACTCTCTCACCCAGAGCTTGGATGGCACGCATCATATCAGCCATCAAAGGTTCCTGAGTGCCAGAAGGGGGATTAGGAGCAACCACTACAGGGGAAGGAATAGGTTGTGGGGCATGAGGAGAGGAAATGTCAATAGAACGAGAGGAACTTCTCCTAACTCTATCTCTCTCTAGCCTACGTGTATACTTTTGGAATTCGATAAAATCGAATTCCGAAAGCCCAACGCACTCCTCACATCGATCTTCCAATTGACAGGTTTTATCCCGACAATTGGAACAAACAGTGTGAGGGTCGATAGAGGCCTTCGGAAGACGCCTTGAACAGTCCCTAGCATTGCACTTCCTAAATTTTGGGACTTGTGAAGGGTCAGCCATTTTGAATTGGTCAAAGGGGAATTCAAAAACAATCAAAAAGTCATCAACAAAGAATCCGTAATCAAAAAGAGTTCAAGGATTTGTGAAGAGAAAGCCTGCACAGCGAAAGCTCAAAACTAGAATAATGTACTTCACCAATTAGTTGTGAAAACAAATCCAGTTTAGCAACAGCGAGTAAGTACGTCTTGTCGGTAGCACGACAGAGAGAAAATTGAGTCTTTGTTTACATTGAGTACTGGGTATCTGGACGACAGATGGCGCTGTTGGGCACACCCGCAACCTGTGTAGCGATCGCTGGCGAGTTTTACCTTAGAGTTTTCTGTCGAGCAACAGAGTTGCAGCTATTATAATCACCGGCTAAGTTAAATATTGAAAAAGATTGATCACTGAAAATCTTAAAAGACTTTCTCAATAAGCCAATTTTTTGTGCAATTGAAGAAGACACAGACCTAATGTGTTTCTCAAAAGGAAATTTGCTGTCGAGAATCACACCTAAAATTTTAAAAGAGTCATACAAATTTAAAGAAACATTATCAATACCGAGATCCGGATGTTGAGGAGCCACCATCCTTGACCTACTTACAATCATACTTTGAGTTTTGTTAGGATTCAACTTCATACCCCATAATTTGCACTATGCACTAATTCTAGCTAAATCTCTATTAAGGGATTCACCAACCCCAGATCTACATTCAGGGGATGGAATTGATGCAAAGAGAGTAGCATCATCTGCATATGCAACAAGCTTGTTTTCTAGGCCAAACCACATGTCATGTGTATATAGTATGAAAAGTAATGGGCCAAGAACACTACCCAGTGGAACACCGAATATCACATTCCTATACCCACTATGGTGTCCATCAACAACAACTCTTTGAGATCTATTACTTAAAAAATCAATAATAATGCTAAGAAACGACCCACCCACTCCCAACTGTTTCAGTTTGAAAACAAGGGCCTCATGATTAACATGGTCAAAGGCAGCACTAAAATCAAGGCCAATCATACGAACTTCCTGACCACAATCAAGGGATTTCTGAACAGCATTGGAGATTGTAAGAAGGGCATCACATGCTCCAAGGCCTTTACGAAAACCAAATTGCAAACTAGGGAGTAGGTGATTACCTTCAGCAAACCTATTAAGACGTTTTGCCAGAAGACGTTCAAAAACTTTAGATAATATGGGAGTTATGGAAATTGGGCGGTAATCAGTGGGACTTGAGCTACCACAAACACATTTACATAGAGGAGTAACATTACCAATTCTCCAACAAGTGCTAAAAGCTCCTCTTCTTGCTAACTTGCGCAAAATAGCAGATAACTTTGGAGCTAAGAAATCTGCTGTCTTTATAAAAAACAAAGGAAAAATACCATTTGGGTCTACACCTCCGTAAGCATCAAGGTCCATCAACAGAGCGTTTTGCCTCAGGAAAACAGGAATGAGGAAGTTCAAGTTTTTCATTACTCTGTTTACTGTCAAAAACATCAGCCAAAAGGGTTGCCTTTTCCTTTGGACAGTGAGTGACTGAGCCATCAGGTTTAAGTAAAGAAGGAACTGTTGCATCTACACCAAAGAGTGCAGATTTAAGGGTAGACCACCATTTATGTTCTTGAGTTGTACCAGAAAGGGTTTCTTTTATGGTTAAATTGTATTCCTTTTCAGTTGAGGCATAAACTCTCTGAACAAAAGCTCGAAGCTGAGTATAGTTGTTCCAGGTCAAATCTGATCTGTTACCCTTCCAAAGGTGATAGGCCTCCTGCTTCTCCAAATAAGCACGTCTGCAATCATCATTGAACCACGGTTTGTCATTCACTCGGTACCTTAGCACACGAGAAGGGATACGCCTATCAATTATGTTGACGAGATTCTCATTCAAAGGGACAACAGGATCTACACTACTATATAATTGTGACCATTTCAAGCACAAAAGATCATGCAAAATCCCATTCCAGTCTGCTTGGGATTTCATATAAATTTTACAAGAGTATGATATATCAGGGACAGGCTGCTCAGTCTTCACTACTAATGAGATCAAGGCATGATCAGATGTCCCGACTGGAGAACCAACCTCACTAGTTATAACGCCAGGGGAGTCAGTGTATACGAGGTCTAAGCAATTACCAGACCTGTGAGTAGCTTCATTCATGATTTGCTCATATTGTTAATAGTTTATACATGACATATCTGTTTTGACGTTGTTTCTGTTTTTAGAATGATTTTTTGTTAATTTGTTCTCATCATTTATCTATTTCCTTATTTCTTTCCTAACTGGGCTATTTTTCCCTATTGGAGCCCTTGGGCTTGTAGCATCTTGCTTTTCCAACTAGGGTTGTAGCTTGGCTAGTAATAATAATAATAAAAAGGAGAAAAAAAACCCCAATGTAAACTTTACCGTCTCTAAATCAAGTCTTGCTTCACACTAACAATCAACAGCCAGCATTTGCTTCCTGAGGGAAAAAGAAAGTTAAAAGTTTGCTTAAGGGCTCATCAGTACATCCATGCTTGATGCGGCCAAAAAGCATAAGAAAGATAGCTTTGACAGGGAAGGCGGCGGAACTCCTCACCCTCACTCTCACCTGTCATTTAACTGCTTGTTAAAAGATTCAACAACTGTCCAGTTTTGCACTGTAAACTTACTCCCTACCTAAAGGACAATGGTTTACATTCGCATAGGAACAAGTAAACATTTAAAACCTTCCTTTCAGAATACCGTGTGACCAATAAATAACATCACTGACTTGGGTGCAAAACTTAAAAAATACATTAATCCTTCTCTATTGTAAGTCACTTTGGTATACTTTGACTAAAACTTTATTAATACTAATGACTTTCTTCAACCATGAGGGACTAATATCCTCAACAAGATGGACCTCAACTGGACATCTGCAGATGTATGGATTTATGAAACTTGGGCACATGACCCTGCAATGAGGTCAGGGAAGCCAGTCGGTGCCCAACTGCAATTGGGATAAAACCCTGACAGAGTAGCTATGATTTCAAGTACAGGGAATAGAGGTTTGAGAGAAAGATGGAAGATATGAAGCAGTAATGGAGATAAGGGAGATGATTAAAATATTGGTGCAGCTAAAGACTGAAGATATTCAGTAAAGTCCCTTCAGTAATAACTTATTCAGCCTAATCATAATGTCTGTCCAACTATCTTCTCACCTTCATCATTATGGTTTTTTCTCAAACTTTTATTTCTAAATTATTTCTAGAAGACAAAGAGGATATTAATCTACCATCAATTTACAGAAGTGAAGGTTCTGACAGCACAAGATGCTATTGCCTCATGCTCCATTTAAACAAAACAAAAAAATGTTCTTACTACCTCTTTAAGCCTGAGGAACTAGCATATTAGTCTCTTTTTATAAAGTTCCTACATCAAAGTTTCTAAAGCAACGATACAAGTGGAAGGGCAAGTTGGTGCCTTGTTTCAATTATCCTTTTTCAAAATTACTTCTATTATCTATTACAAGCAAAAATTGGAATATCTTACTCCAAAGTTGTATCTATTCTTAATGCCTCTCTAAAGGTTCTGTCAGCTTTCCACATTAATAGATGTTGTGCCTTATAACAGGAACAGAACATGGATTAGCTCTGTTTCTACAGGATTTTCTATCTAAATCCAACTTGGGTAAATTGACATTGTTGTTTAAGCTGTCAGTTCTCCAACCATGATAATTTTCTTGATTTTTTTAATTGTAAAAATTTGCCTACATAAAGTAAAGATTCTCCACCACTTTGACATGAAGGTATTCCCTATCTAGAGCAGAAGAAATTGCTATTGGTCTTAACCCTTTTGTAAAGTCAACACCTTTTGAAGAATCTAAAAGAATATTTGGTTTAGAGTAATTTGTCAGTCAACTGACACATCACTCACTCTAGAATGAACTAATCTACAAATAAAATTTAGAAATATTATACAGTATTTACTATAAAAAATTAATGATACAAAAAATTCATAAAAAAAAATAATAGCACTATAATTTTGAAAAAACTAAATACTTACAGCAGCCTCAACATCACGTTCCAATGAGAGCTGGTCAACAACCGATATACCTAATGCTCGTAACTCCTCATCTTGATCTTTTAAATCTTGGTCAACTTCTTTGGATCCCTCTCCACTTTTTGCTTCTTTCAGCATGCTTTCAAGTATACTGGTTTGGTTCCATTTTGCAACATTACAATCACTATTTATGCCTCCAGCATCACTGCTATTTTCATCTCTCTCGGATGATAATGCCTCCGGTGGGTCAGTGGAGTGTGTCAAGCTCCTGTCCTCAACCAGGAGAGTATCCATTTTGCAATTCTGTGGAAGTGCAAGAAAATTGTTAGCATTTTACATACTAAAACCCAAACTTAAATTATCCTAACCTTTCAAATATAGGCTCAATTAGGAATTTAAATAGCTGTACTTCTTAGTACTGAAGTATAAATAATCAGTTAAAATGATATTTTGATTATAAAATAAATTTTTGAATATACTTACCCGGTGAATATATAATAGCTGACGTCTCCGGCGGCTCGACAGAAAAACACAAAAACTCGCGAGCGATCGCTATGAAGGTTGCGGGTGTGCCCACCAGCACCAACTATAGGCCAGATACCGCATATACATGTAAACAGCTCCAGTTCTTCTCATCCCGCTGGGTCTCTATCGGGGAGGAAGGGGGGCCTTTAATTTATATATTCACCGGGTAAGTATATTCAAAAATTTATTTTATAATCAAAATATCATTTTTAAATATTTAACTTAGCCGGTGAATATATAATAGCTGATTCACACCCATGGTGGTGGGTAGAGACCAGAATTAATAAAGTTTACAGCGTATATGCTTAGAGTTTTTGACAGTTGTATCATAACAAAACCCAAATATATATAGGTACCTGGTAAGGAAGTTGACTTAGACGATTACTCTGCCTTGTTAGTCTGTCTTCCTCACGAAGCCCAGCGATCCTCTTAGGATGCTGAAAGACTCCCAGGAGCTGAAGTATCAAGGGCTGCAACCCATACAACAGGACCTCATCAAACCCCTAATCTGGGCGCTCTCAAGAAATGACATTTGACCACCCGCCAAATCAACCAGGATGCGAAAGGCTTCTTAGCCTTCCGTACAACCCAAAAACAAGATTAAAAACATTTCAAGAGACAGATTAAAAGGATATTGGAATTAAGGGAATGTAGTGGTAGAACCCTCACCCACTACTGCACTCGCTGCAACGAATGGACCCAGTGTGTAGCAGTCCTCGTAAAGAGTCTGGACATCTTTTAAGTAAAATGACGCAAATACCGACTTGCTTCTCTAAAAGGTAGCGTCCATAATACTTTGCAGAGATCTATTTTGCTTAAAGGCCACGGAAGTTGCTATAGCTCTTACTTCGTGCGTCTTCACCTTAAGCAAGCATCGGTCTTTTTCATTCAAGTGAGAATGAGCCTCTCGTATTAAAAATCTGATAAAATCTGACAAAGCATTCTTTGACATAGGCAATGATGGTTTCTTAACTGAGCACCATAAGGCCTCAGATCCACCTCGTAAGGACTTAGTACGAGCTAAGTAGAACTTAAGAGCTCTAACTGGACACAGCACTCTTTCAAGTTCGTTGCCTACGATTTCTGACAGGCAAGGTATATTAAAAGACTTAGGCCAAGGACGAGAAGGCAGTTCATTTTTGGCCAGGAAACCAAGTTGAAGTGAACATGTGGCTTTTTCTGTAGAAAAGCCGATGTTCTTACTGAAGGCATGAATTTCACTGACCCTTTTCGCCGAAGCCAAGCACACTAGGAAAAGAGTCTTGAGGGTGAGATCCTTCAGGGAGGCTAAATGTAATGGCTCAAACCTGTCTGACATGAGGAACCTTAGGACCACGTCTAAGTTCCATCCAGGAGTTGCCATACGACGTTCCTTAGAGGTCTCGAAAGACTTAAGGAGATCTTGGAGATCTTTATTGTTGGAAAGATCTAAGCCTCTATGACGAAAGACCGAAGCCAACATGCTCCTGTAGCCCTTAATCGTGGGAGCTGAGAGGGAGCGAACATTTCTCAGATGTAAAAGAAAATCTGCGATTTGGGCTACAGAGGTACTGGAAGAGGACACAGATGCTGACTTGCACCAGTCTCGAAAGACTTCCCACTTCGACTGGTATACTCTGATGGTAGAAGCTCTCCTAGCTCTCGCAATCGCACTGGCTGCCTCCTTCGAAAAGCCTCGAGCTCTTGAGAGTGTCTCGATAGTCTGAAGGCAGTCAGATGAAGCGCGGGGAGACTTTGATGAACATTCTTTACGTGGGGCTGACGTAAGAGATCTACCCTTAGAGGAAGACTTCTTGGAATGTCTACCAGCCATTGAAGTACCTCGGTGAACCACCCTCTCGCGGGCCAGAGGGGAGCAACCAACGTCAACCTTGTCCCTTCGTGAGAGGCGAACTTCTGCAGTACCTTGTTGACTATCTTGAATGGTGGGAATGCATATAAGTCCAGATGAGACCAATCCAGTAGAAACGCGTCTATGTGGATCGCCTCTGGATCTGGGACTGGTGAGCAATAGATCGGTAACCTTTTGGTCAACGAGGTGGCAAATAGGTCTATGGTGGGTTGACCCCAAGTCGCCCAAAGACTCTTGCACACGTCCTTGAGGAGGGTCCATTCCGTGGGTATCACCTGACCCCTCCGACTGAGACAGTCTGCCAAGACGTTCAAGTCCCCCTGGATGAATCTCGTCAACAGGGAGATGCCTCAATTTCTTGACCATATGAGAAGGTCCCTTGCGATCTCGTACAGCGTGTGGGAGTGTGTGCCTCCTTGCTTGGAGATGTACGCCAAAGCTGTGGTGTTGTCTGAGTTGACCTCTACCACTTTGTTTCGAAGAATGCTTTCGAATTTTATCAAGGCCAAGTGGACTGCTAATAGCTCCTTGCCGTTGATGTGCATGCTCTTCTGACTTGAGGTCCACAGACCCGAGCATTCCCGACCGTCCAGGGTCGCACCCCAACCCAAATCCGACGCGTCTGAGAACAACACGTGGTTTGGGTTCTTGACTGCTAGGGATAGTCCCTCTCTCAGACTGATATTGCTGTCCCGCCATTTCAGGCATGCCTTTACTGGTTCGGAGACTGGGATTGATACTGTCTCTAACGTCTTGTCCTTGTTCCAGTGAGAGGCTAGATGGAATTGGAGAGGCCGAAGGTGTAGTCTCCCTAGCGAGACAAACTGCTCCAGGGATGAGAGAGTCCCTACGAGACTCATCCAACTCCTGACTGAACAACGTTCTCTTTTCAGCATTAGTTGGACTTTGAGCAGGGCTTGTTCTATTCGGGTGGCAGACGGAAAAGCCCGAAAAACTGGACTGCGAATCTCCATCCCCAAATATAGAATAGTCTGGGATGGGATCAGTTGGGACTTTTCTAGGTTGACCAAAAGTCCCAACTCCTTGGCCAGATCCAACGTCCAATGTAGATCCTGCAGACAGCGATGACTGGACGATGCTCTGAGAAGCCAGTCGTCCAAGTACAGGGAGGCTCGGATTCCCGATAGATAGAGGAATTTTGCCACATTCCTCATGAGCCTCGTAAACACGAGAGGAGCAGGACTGAGGCCAAAGCACAGGGCTCGAAACTGGTACACCACATTCCTGTAAACAAACCTCAGAAACGGTTGGGAATCCGGGTGTATAGGAATGTGGAAGTACGCATCTCGTAGGTCGAGAGAGACCATCCAGTCTCCCTCTCTGACCGCTGCTAAGACGGACTTCGTGGTCTCCATCGTGAATTTTGTTTTTGTAACAAAAACGTTGAGCGCACTGACGTCTAGCACCGGCCTCCAACCTCCTGTATGCTTTGGGACTAGGAAGAGACGGTTGTAAAACCCCGGTGATTGAAGGTCCGAGACTTTCACCACTGCTCCCTTCTCTAGCAACAGAGACACTTCTTGATTTAGGGCTTGTCTCTTTGACTCCTCTCGGTACCTGGGAGAGAGGTCTATGGGAGTTGTTACTAGAGGAGGTTTGCGTACAAACGGTATTTTGTACCCCTCTCTGAGCAACAGAACAGACTCTTGGTCTGCACCCCTCTTCTCCCAGGCCTGCCAGAAGCTCTTCAATCTGGCACCTACCGCTGTCTGAGGCTGTGGGCAGTCAGACTCTGCCACGGGAGGACTTGGCTCCTCTCTTCTTACCTCTCTTTCCCTCGGCACGAGAGCTTCCCCTGCTGGGAGCTCTGCCACGAAAGGGCGGGATAAATCTAGACGCAGGAGTCTCGATCCTGGGTCTCACAGCAAAGGATGAAGAAGGAGCCCCTTTGCGAGCAGAGGACGCCATCAGGTCATGGGTATCCTTCTGCACAAGCGAAGCAGCTATACTGTATCCTTAACCAGCTGTTGTGGAAACAAGGCCGCTGATAAGGGAGCATAGAGCAGTTCCGATCTCTGACAGGGAGTAACTCCTGCCGAAAGGAAAGAGCAAAGGGTTTCTCTCTTCTTTAAGACTCCCGACGTAAAGGTGGAGGCGAGCTCATTGGAGCCATCGCGGATGGCTTTATCCATACAGGACATGATAAGTAAGGAAACATCTTGGTCGGCAGACGAGATCTTCCTACTTAAAGCTCCTAATGACCAGTCAAGAAAGTTAAACACTTCAAAGGCTCTGTATACGCCTTTAAGCAGATGGTCAAGGTCCGAGGAGGACCAACAAATCTTCGAGCGTCTCATGGCCAGGCGACGGGGAGAGTCTACGAGGCTTGAGAAGTCACCCTGGGCAGAGGCAGGGACTCCCAAGCCGAGAACTTCTCCCGTGTTATACCAGACGCTCGATCTAGAAGCAAGCTTAGAAGGAGGGAAGGCAAAGGCCGTCTTCCCCAAACTCCTCCTGGTGTCCAACCAGTCGCCTAGAAGACGTAAAGCCCTCTTAGAAGAGCGAGAAAGCACTAGCTTAGTAAAGGCTGGCTTGGTAGCAGCTAAGCCTAGAGCAAACTCAGACGGAGGCGAACGAGGAGCAACAGCAACAAAGTGATCTGGAAAAAGATCCTTGAAAATCATCATGATCTTCTTGAAATCCATCGAAGGAGGAACAGCCTTAGGTTCATCTACATCTGAAGGATTATCATCAGGATGAGGATCAGCAACGTCCTCATCTGAAGGAGCTTCGTCCGATAACTGCTGAGTCTCAAGCAAGGGAGAGACCTGCCTTGGTGGCAATGCTTGACAAGCAGAGTCCACACGCACCGGAGCATCAGTAGCAGTCCAGGACGCTACGTCATGTAACTGCTTAACAGACTGACTAGCAACAACAACAGGAGCGGGAGGACGCTCGACGTCAACTCGAGACTGCCTTGACTGCCTAGACTGAGCAGTCAAAACAACTCTTGACTGCGGTGCTTGACGCTCAACGTCAAAACAAGTCAACTTCGCTGGTTGGCGAACGTCCTGAACGTCAACAAGAGCATGCGGCAGCGGCTGAACGTCCACAAGCGGCTGAAAGTCAACACGGGACTGCATCGAGTGAGGCTCTACAAAACGTGACTGACGTGACTTAGTAACATCAACGTCAACAGGACGAGCAAAGGCTCGTTTGGGCGGCTGACGGCCAGGATCTCGATCAGCTAAGCGGCGAGGATCATCGTGAACCTTCTCAGCAGAATAGTCCTCCATAAGAGAGGCAAGCTTATTCTGCATGTCTTGCAGTACAACCCATTTAGGATCAACGGGAATGGGTGCGGTAAGCGACGAGGGTAACGTCTGTGACTGCAAAACATTGCCTACACTAAGACTCTCGGAGCCTGTGTTACGCTTCTGTTTAGGCGGCGAGCAGTCTTCCGATGACTGCACAGGGTCAGAGCTGTCCCAATGGCTACAACCAGGACGCTGGACCTGTCCTGAAGGGACTGACTTTCGCTTTAAGGGTCTCGAAACCTTGCTCCACGGTTTCTTACGCGATAAGCCTTCGGATGACGAGGAGAAAACCGTCTCGCTCGTCTTATGGTAGGGGCGGTCTTGAGGAGACACGCCTGAAACCATAGAGGGAACGTCTGTTCGTTGGTTAAAGCCTCTCGAACCCATAAGTCCTACGAATTTACTTCTCCCTGGGGCTTGGGAGCTTGCAAGAGGTCTCGGACTAGGCGAACGACAGGCACGAACAGACGAACCCTCGGTCGCAACACTGATAACACTTTGCGCACTAATCACTTTCCCACGATTTTCTGATGTGGCACTCTGACACTTTAACTCTTTTACGTCCGCCATGAGTTGATTACGGTCCGTAGCTAACGACTCAACTCTCTCGCCCAAAGCATGAATGGCACGTAACATATCCCGCATTGATGGTTCCTGAGTGCTAGTAGAGGGTTCAGGCACAACTACTACTGGGGAAGGATTAGGTTCAGGGGCATGGGAGGAGGAAAATTCTAACGATCTAGAGGAACTTCTCCTCACCCTATCTCTCTCTAGCTTACGAGAATACTTGTCAAACTCAAGCCAATCGAATTCCGAAAGGCCCACGCACTCATCACACCGATCTCCTAATTGACAGGTTTTACCCCGACAATTAGAACACACAGTATGTGGGTCGAGAGAGGCCTTTGGAAGACGCTTATTGCAATCCCTAGCATTACATTTACGAAATCTAGGAATTGGAGAAGGGTCAGCCATTTTGAAAAGTCAAAGAAAGTCCAAAAAACAATCCAAAGTCATCAACAATTAAATCTATCCAAAAAAGAGTTCAAGAGTTTAAGTTGAAGATAAAACACCTGCACTGCGAAAGCTCAAACCAAAAAGAAGTACTTCACCAAGACTGTTGAAAAACTCCAGGTTAACAGCGAGTAATGGAACACCTTGTCGATCAGACCGACAGAGAAGAACTGGAGCTGTTTACATGTATATGCGGTATCTGGCCGATAGTTGGCGCTGGTGGGCACACCCGCAACCTTCATAGCGATCGCTCGCGAGTTTTTGTGTTTTTCTGTCGAGCCGCCGGAGACGTCAGCTATTATATATTCACCGGCTAAGTTAAATATTTAAAATTAAAATATTAATAGACTGTCTGATTTAATAAGGAGATACACAGGTGATTGCATAAAAAACATGGCTTGAATAAATAATAAAACTTTCACCAATGTTTTACGAATACCCACATTACAAAATTCAAGATAAAAAGATATACAAGTAAAACAAATAGTATACTACAGGTCATCATGAATGACAAATATAACCATAAAAATTTTATAGTTGTAAAGAAAATAAGTATTCAGTACTAATCTAAAAATTGTCCAGTATTCTATAAATTGATGGGTTGATCAAAGATTACTCCTTCAAACTAAACAATTGTGACACACATGAGACTTACTCCATTTAAACTAATACTGTCCCTATTACTGTACCAATAAAAGACTCTTGTTTTAATTGTAGTTACTTATCTTGTAGTTTCCTTATTCCCTTTCCTCACTAGGCTATTTTCCCTGTCGGAGCCCTTGGGCTTATAGCATCCTGCTTTTCCAACTAGAGTTATGGCTCAGCAAGTAATAATAATAATAATAATAGGCGATGATGGGCCAAATTTGTAAAAAGAGCTCAAGGTTTATATCATTAGGAAAAATACAAATTATTTTAAATTTGTCATTTGTTAAGCCACTAAATACAAACCCTTTCGCTCTTTAACCAACTGGCTGGTTTTTGACCCGGGGTTCCCTACTGTGCTATGCACGCCTAAAAAAGGAAACCCTGATACCTCACTAAAATCCGTGCAATAGCACGTTTTAGCGGCCTGAGCAATCCGTGTAATTGTGTGATACTAGCAATGTGACTCGCCTAAGTAAGAAGTCTCATAAGTCGTAGGATTCTTTGAACCAGCCATAGACATTACCCATATCCCATCTAGCAAAAGGGAATGGGGATGCAACAAGTATATACTGTATTTCTATACCAGGTTACAAAAGGGAAATGGTTATTACCTGCAGACAGTGGAGGCAAGCTTGCAGAGTACCATAGGTGCTGTTCCCCAAGAGAGGGGAAGATAAAAGAATGAAAGAGCCAGTCATTCTTACCACTAATACCAGACTTAATCCCACATAACATCTGCCCTTTACCATCAAGAAGCTTGAAGCATTAAAACCACTTGTTGTGTAGCCCCCACAGGACCGATGGAGAATGTCTGCATGTTCCTGTGGGTCACATCTGGCAGATACTGGGCAGTGAAGGTTGTTTGATGCTTCCACATACCCGCTTGAAGGACCTGTGCCACAGAGTAGTTCTTGAATTCTAATGGACATACCAATGCCCTTAACATCATGAGCTCTAGTTCTGGTCTGTGGAGAAGGATCAGGATTCACGGCCCGTGTCTATGACCTTACGAATCCACGCCGAGATAATGTTCTTGGTGATCCTTCTCTTGACCTTCCCTCAGCTGACGAAGTGTGCTTTTATTCAGGGGCCAACTCCTGTAGTTCTTTTGAGGTAACACCTCAAGGCTCTCACTGGTCAGAGACACTTAATCCGGAAGGCCCTGTATCTAGGATCCCCTACTTCTGGATTTTGAGTTGGCGATGAACTCGGGGAGTCATAGAGACTTCTGTTAACAGCAGAAGAAGGTCCGGAAACCATACCATATGATGACATAGCAGAGCTATAAGGATCATAGCCAAGTTGGAGGATGATCTTGCCTTCTTGAGCATCCTTCTCATCCAGGCAAAACAGGGGGAAAGGCGTAGACAATGTCATTGTCCCCCCATTGGAATGCATCTTGCCAGAGAGCCTGGGGATTCGGCCCTGAGGAATAGTACAATGGGAGCTTGTTGTTCCGCAACGTTCCAAACAGGTCTACCATCAGGAACCCCATAAAGTCAGTATTTTGTTGGCTACTAGATGATTTAAAGACCACTCAGAGCTTACTATCTTAGTCGCTCCTTTTGCCTAGAATGAAGCGAGCCGAAAGGGACACCGAGTTGTCTTCTGCCCATCTTAGCATCTCCATTGCTAAATGGCAAAGTTGCTGTGAAAAGGTACAACCCTGCTTGTTTACGTGAGCTACTACCGTGGTGTTGTCGCGCATCAACACCAGAGAGTGACCCACCAGGAACTGATTAAACTGTTCCAGGGCTCAGAAGGCTTCCCTGATCTCTAGGAGGTTAATGTGCCAAGATCTTTCGGACTCGGTCCAGAGCCCGGAGGACATGTGATGATGCAGGTAGGGTCCCTACCCTCCTTTTGATGTACTGTATCTGAAAAGAGCATAAATTCCGGGGAAGGGGAGAGTATGTCGACTCCTCTACAGAGATTTTCATCTGTCACCCACAATGTCAGGGCCGCCTTCTGCTCGGGTCCCATGGGAACCAGAGAATCCAGCGACTCCTCATGTTGAACCCAACTGGACTTCAGCCGCCACTGAAGTGATTGTATTTATAGCCGCTCGTTGCACACCAGACATTCCAGGGATGATAGGTGACCTACGAGACGTAACCGCTGCTGCATCGGGAGAGCGTCTCGTTGTAAGAAGGGACTTACTCCTTTCATCAGTCTCTGGATCATGTCATCGAATGGGAAAACCTTTAGCAGGTTGGTATCTATGATCATTCCCAGTTATACCAGTCTCTGTGATGGTAGCAGGAAGGAAGACTTCTCAAGAATTATCACAATCCACAGATCGAGACATAACTTGAGAAGTCTGCCTCGGCTCTGAAAAGGGTTGCCACCGAGTCTGCTAGAGTTAGCTAGTCATCAACAGACAAATGCTAATCCTGTAGGCCCAGGTTGACACTAGGGAAAAAACCCTCACGAAAACCTGAGGTGCTGTGACAGGCCAAAGCACAGCACCTTGAACTGGTACCGTCTATTGTCGAAGATGATCGTTAAGTACTTCCGTGATGACGAATGGACTGGAATCTGGAAACGTGCGTTCTTTAGGTCCAGCGTGCACATGAAGTCCTGCAATATTACTGCCTCCTGTCTGACCGTGTCTGCCATCTCCATCCTGCACAAACTTGTTCAGGGAGGAAAGGCCAATGACAGGTCTCCAGCCTCCAGACACCTTTACAAGTAATAGCCCGGGGACTCATCTAGATCCTCTAGGAGAGCACCGTTCTCCAACATGGTTTGGACTTCGGCCCGTAGGGCTAGCTCCTTTACAGAACCCTTCACGTAAGAGCTAGATGGAACTGGACGTTGAGTCAATGGAGGGAGAGAGTACATGAATGGGAAGCGATACCCCAACCGAATCACGGAAATAGTCCAGGGCTCGGCCCAGTGCTGCAGCCACCTCTGCCACCGGCATTGCAGGCATCCCCCCCGGTAGACAAGTGGGAAGATTGCTCTCCTTAGCAGGAGTGGTCTCGGCTGCTACGTCTTCCTCCCTTACCTCCTTAGGTATTTATGCTTCCCATAGACTGTTCTTGGGCAGGAAAGGGCTTCTTCGAAGATGACTTGGAAGTGCCTAAACTCCTGCTGTTCCCCTGTGGTCTGGATGGTGGAGATTTCCTGGGCAGTGGAGCCGTATCGTATGACCTTGAGGTCATCACCTCTGAAGGAGAGAGTCCTGACTTGTCTTCCTCCAGCGGTCTGCTGCCCTTTCGACGTCTTCTGCATAGACCAGCAATGGGCCCTACATAGTCGAATTCTGTAGTCTCGTAACTTCAGTCCTGGGAACCTGCCTGTGGAACCTCTCTATTATCGAGTCCAGTCGTCTCAGGATCAGATTTGCCTACAAGTTGACCACTTGGTGGGCAAGGAACTGGACAGTCCTGTTCACTGATAATAAAGGTCAACATGGACTTACTGATCTGCTCCTGCAACCAATCCTCCATCTTGATCAGGGGGCCCATAGACCCTTGTCACAGATCCAGCCACGAAGTTGCCTGCATGGCAAACTTTGAGACCTTCTCCATGTTTAGGGCGTCGTTAGCTGAGAAAGTGATAGGAAGTCCTGCAAGCTTCTGACACAAGACGCCTTACGTCAGAGCTTCGATAGCTGGGTCGAGAGGAAAGGCTGAAAGTTTCTCCTTCATCACTTCATAATACCTCTTCTACTGGATGAAGGAGGGAGGTAAAAGCTATGAGGAGTCGCTAGCTCTAAGGGAGTTTGAACCTATGGAGATCTAGGAGAAGGCCTTCTTCCTGGCACCCTTCAACCACCTAGACCAGGGCAAAGCTGCACTGGTCTTGCAGAGTCTCTGAGTGCCATACAGATGGTCCAGCACAGTGCCCTTCCTTTCTGGTGGAGCTGTTGAAGGGTTGCGAAGGCCACTGATGGTTCTCATGCAGGCCAAGGACAGCCAAATTATATTATATTACAGTACTTGCTAAGCTACAACCATAGTTGGAAAAGCAGGATGCTATAAGCTCAGGGGCCCCAACACGGAAAATAGCCCAGTAAGGAAAGGAAACAAGGAAAAATAAAATATTTCAAGAACAGTAGCAATATTATAAAAAATCTTTCCTATATATACTATAAAAACTTTAACAAAACAAGAGGAAGAGAAAGTAGATAGCATAGTGTGCCCGAGTGTAACCTCAAGCAAGAGAACTCTAACCCAAGACAGTGAAAGACCATAGTACAGAGGCTATGGCACTACCCAAGACTAGAGAACAATGGTTTAATTTTGGAGTGTCCTCCTAATAGAGCTGCTTACCATAGCTAAAAAGTCTATTCTACCATTCCAAGAGGAAAGCAGCAACTGGACAATTACAGTCAGTAGTTAACCCCTTGGGTGAAGACGAATGATTTGGTAATCTCAGTGTTGTCAGGTGTATGAGGACAGAGGAGAATCTGTAAAGAATAGGCCAGACTATTTAGCAAATGTGTAGACAAAGGGAAAGTGAACTGTAACCAGAGAGAAGTATCCAATGTAGTACTGTCTGGCCAGTCAAATGACCCCATAACTCACTAGCGGTAGTATCCCAACGGGTGACTGGTGCCCTGGCCAGCCTACTACCTAAAACGCATGGTCGGTTTCTTTCCTCTACGCCTATTAAAATCGTGGGCTGGCTAATCTGGGAAAGAATCGTCTCATTTTTCGTCATAACGGTCGTCATCCACCCACAAACTCTCACCCATAGGAACCCGGGGTGGGTTGTAGTTGTTGCCATAATGGCTAGAGGAGGCCCTCATGGTTGCTGTAGAGCTCGTAACTTTCTCAGGAGCCTGAGTCGTCTAGGAGGAGGGGTTCTTCGGAACTGTCTTTGAATCTTTCATCTCCCTAGGAGGGGGAAGAAACTCTGCCAGCAGGAAAGGTCTTGCATTTTCCCTGCGCCTGGAAGTTTCGGACGTCGTCTTGGACGGAGGATCGTACATAGGCTGCTCTACCACTGTTAACGAAGCAGGATGGTTGGATGTGGCGATCTCGATCGGAGACAACCAGTAAGTCTCAGTCCGAGGGGAAATCTCGAACGTAAGCTTGTAGGGGGTGAAGGGTATCGCCTGGAGTAGGGGTAAGCTGTCTCTATCTTCTCTTCTTCGACAGCATCATTGGCGTCATCTCCAGTCTGGAAAAATTCTGTTGCTATGTCCCCCAGACTTGTTGGAGGGTTACGTACCTTTGATCTTATAGGTGAAACCATCGTCAGGCCAGAATCAGAAATGTATAGCGGGATCTGAAGTGCGCTGGTTGACACCGCTGCTGCGTAGTGTATACCTACGGGAGGATGAGATGAGCGGATAACTGCCAGACTGACTGCCTCCACTAAGGCACTGAACCAAGGCAAGTCTTTATTTCAGGCCAGGATCCCGGAAGGAGGCTCACCAGAAGGATCATAAACCGGAGACCGCCTGACAGGAGTCCGTGGTCAAGCATCTGCTGAGGAGAGAGACGCTTACCTGTTTGTATGCGCACTGGCATACTCTCATGCTCTGTCTTGGTAGCGCGGGCAGGAGATCGTGAACACTCTGCCTTTAAAGGAGGAGGTCTTGAGATTGCTTGTCGAGATCTCAGCCTGCTGCATTCCTGTGTTCTGCTGCGTAGTTGCACGCTGCTGGGTGGCCACATGAAGAGATGTACTAACGGGGCAGAGGGTTGCTAGAAACTGCTGCGTTACTGAACCATTATGAGTCGATGTGCTTTCTCGAGCGGTGACAGGATGGCGTAAAGAGGTAAAAACATAAACTGAAGAACTATCACGATCATGAGTGGAAGGGCGATAGCGAGCTGAAGGAAACCACACGGGAGTAGATGGTAACGAGTTGAACTGGCAGAGTGGCTGGAGTGTCACTACGAGCTGGCATGCAGTCGCAAGCTGTCTAGACATCTACTAGAACTCGCTGGCAAATGGAATTTGTTCGCGCGCTGGAACTGGATGATAAATAGGAGCCCAAGTAGGGTGGAGAGCGCTGGCCGATGGTAAGGTGCCTCTGGTCACGCGCAGTGTGCTCTCGAAAAGGTGAAACTGCAGCATCGCTCGTCAGGACTCCCTCGGGAGTGTGACAAGAGCTCCTAGGAGATCACAAGGTGGGAAATGGGCAATGGACGTGTTGAACTCGCTGGGGGCGAGCAACCTCCTCCTCACAATCCGACGAGCCATGCACGGAGGGGTTAGAGAAAGGCATGGTCAAAATTAGATGCCTTCTCGTGGTACCAAGAGGCAGAAACCACTCAGGGGAGGCCTAACCCACAATCGGGAAGAGGCCTCGGACTTTGCAACCCCTCCGCCAGCTGAGCAAACTCAGAACAAGGGGGAGCTCCGTCATAGGCACGCTGAGCTGGAACAACGGCAGGACATCTACTCTCGGAAATCAGAGTCAAAACGAGGGAGTCTGAGACGGGCACAGATGCTAGAAACTCCTTAGGTACGAAACCTTCGGAGTCCTTAGGAGGATCATGGTCAACCTCTGAGGAACCGGTGTGCGCTTCCTCTTACCTCCCGACTGCAACAATTCCAACAGATCTTCTTTCGACAGGGCCAGTAGTACCAAAGGAAGGTCAAAGCCGTAAAAGATCGTCAACAGAAATAGACTCCCTGGCGGAGAAGGCTGGTGTCGCTTTGCTAGACGAAGAGGTGGTGTTCTTCAAACCTATGGGTTGTCCCGGAATTAAAGGAGTTAAATTAATCTGACTTCTAAGATTACAGTATCCATGTGTCCTTCTGTAAGTAGAATCCCAATTGAAAGTACTGTACCTTAAAAGTAAGGCTAATAACTATGCTGAAGTAAAAACGCTATGACTACACTCTGTTTATGATTGCAGCTACTGTTCCATAGGGGAAATACTTCTTTATCCTTGTCTCTCATTATTAGACTTTGTAAACAACTTGCCCTAAATTAGAGCTTATCCCAGGATGTTTGCAGAGTCTAATTCAAACTTAGTAGAATTGAGTCTTGTGGCTTAGCTACCTCATTAAATGCAGTTTAATGCAGTACAGTAATTACAATTCTGGAGATAAGGGAATACAGCAGAAAAAAAAGTTTGTGACTGCATACAGATGTCTCAAGATTGTCTTGCTACAAAGATGGTTCACCCTCCTTAATACTGAATACTGTACTGAAAATTACCATGAACCTCAAATTAACTTCTGAAAACAAGAATTGTCAAAAGAATGAGAGAGGGATAACAATCAACATTTTCTGTCTCAGCAATGTGAAAATTACAATATCTCGTTAGGCGAGTCAGCAAGGGTATACAGTACAGAACCGATGCTAAGTTAGAGATACGGCACTTCAGGGAGTATGATATTGAGAAAAAATTCTTAATATCTTCATTCAAGAGCTCATTTCTTACACAAGGTACGATAATCTAAAATAAATTGCCAAAACCTTATTTCTCTTTGAGTTTCCTCCTAATTTAATATACTGTACATGGAGAAGGTTTATAGATCAACAGCCATATCGGCTCTGAAATAAAAACTGGGAATCTCAATCCCATTTTGTATGCAGTATTTATGGCCATGTCCATTGATCTGGATGCTCCAGCTCATGTTCTACAAAATCAAAAATTTATGTCCTTTTCTAAGGTAGCCTCCTAACCTTACCTACGGCAGCAAGTCCTTCCACGGTGACCTAAAATTCCCTGGAGACCCCACTTACCTCTACCAAGATCTCAAATAACATAGCCTATCTGCCATTGTACATCATTTGACATAAGTTAGAGGTGTCCATACTTAAAGTGACGGCCCCTTATACAAGTTGGTGGTTATGTCCACCGTTTAACAAATAACTTATACACTACTGTATATAGGATTAAAGAATGCTGTCAGATGTCACAGCTGGAATGAAAAGAACTTGAAATCTGACACCGACATGGTATTCTGTATTGGTACAACGGCTATAAGCCGAAAAAATACCGATAAATATATACAGTATTCTCATTCATCTTACAATACTGTTTTCAATGGTCACTGACTGGCAAAGTATTAACCAAAGTTTTAAGGGTAGTTTGTAGAATGGAGGACAAACCTAAGAACAAATTCAAGTAGAGATAACTTAGGATATGCCGATGTAAATAAGGTTAAGTGGAAGTATATGAGGGAGCTCATCAAATATGAATATCTTCTTCACCCTCCAGTAACCTCAAAAAGCCCTAGAAATAGCATCATTTTTTTTCTTAAATAACTATATTTTGTATTTTTTTGGGTTGGGGATGGCAACCCTACCTACAAGGTTAAGACAAGTAACATGCTGGAACTCAGTACAACTATCAGCGGATCTAAAACTAACCTAACCCTACTTACAACAGACTGTTTAAGATATACTTAAGGAATTGATAACACAATGAAGTACTGTACTCTCAAAGATATTCGCTTACCTCGAGTAGAAAATTCACCACCAAAGGAAATTACTGAAAACCCACGAAGACAAATATAAAGTCATCAGTGATAGCAGACTTTAAAACGCCCATTTCACATACACCACTGACATGTAGAGTATAAACGTAGGTGTGTATTTTGCGTAACCTCAATAATAACTACTAACGTTACTTAAGAGCGCGTTTCGTTAAACCAAGGTCACTGACACAAAATGTAAACATTAGTTTCCTAAAGGTGTTGTTCTATACATTACAATAAACATTTTAATGTGTTTTACCTTATATCAGTTAGGAAAAAGAAAGGTTAAAATAAAAAATATAACATAAAATAATTAAATAAAAATAGATCAATTAATTTGATTGTAATAAATTATAAATACAAATTTTTCATTCACCTACGAATGTAACCTAATGTGCTGAACTATATTATCTAACCATTTGCTTATTAGATAATCAAGTAATGTGTTTGTCAATATATATTCTTACTACACATTTCAGAATATCTGTAGCATCAAATTAACAGATCACATTAAAGTTAGGGAACTTGTATAGAATATTTTCAAAATTATGATACAATTCTTCGATGCTTGCATGAAGTGGATACGTTATATTGCACAAGGTTGTGTAACATGGCGGTCTTACATAAGACTGAAATTTTCATGAAATCGAGAACCAGTGTAAATAGATGTTCCATAATGCAACGAAATTATGAATGATTTGTCAACTGAGGTAGTGATCTCTCTCTCTCTCTCTCTCTCTCTCTCTCTCTCTCTCTCTCTCTCTCTCTCTCTCTCTCTCTCTCTCTCTCTCTCTCTCTCTCCATGAATAAATTCATTACCAAAGAAACGTGAAAAATTACTTCAACAACAGACCAGTGATATCATGAGGTCATGATTATTAATTACTATTCACTACATTCGTTTAATGGAGTTCCTAACTGAAAAGGGCAAACTGAAAAGAAGTTAATATCGCTTATAGTTTATATTTGATCAAAATATGCCGATATTTTCATAACATTTTTTTTTATTTCTATTTTTTTTTTTTTTTTTTTTTTTTTTTACTATCCTCGAAGCAGCTCATAGGACTAACTACGTGGAGGGACGGTGTAAGCTACCAATAAAACACTAGCTACACAAAATTGTTGTTTTACATCGAATATTGAAACAAATTATTCATTGCGCGGAACAATATAATGTAATATTTGCAGAATATATTATGAATGAAATCATTTATATTGACGAACAATGCTGTACTTACAAACAATATACTTTTGTTGTGGCTACTCGCTAGGCAATGAATTGGGATTTTTTATTTTAAATAAGAGAAACAAAACCCAATAAGCCATTGCATACCAATTTATTTCATTTTTACCAATAATAAAAAATAAAACCAGATACTTGATTATGATCAGCTCACCCCCACTAGTGGAGATGAAAAAAAAGTATTATTTCATTCTGACAATTCAGTGATTTTTCTGATGCACTATTAACAGTCGTAATTGATTTTATATAAATCTGTAGTATTATCCAGCAAGGAGTGCTTATTTGTTGATTCTTTATAACACTTATATTTTGTTTACCAGTATATATTATCCTACAACGCTATTACACAATGTTGCGCTAAGTTAACTGCACACGAACAAGCCTGGCATCAGACTGCATGTGAACTAAGCATGAGGAACTAAATATATATATATATATATATATATATATATATATATATATATATATATATATATATATATATATATATATATATAATTTTACTCAATATTAGGCTTACTACACACGTCACTTATTTGTAAAACCCACTAAACCATGAGGTTATTTGATCAATTCACCTTTTTTAGTTAAATGACACCATGTGTCTCAATATTGCTTCATCTATGTTTATTTACCTTTCTATATTTTCTTCACACACAAGTATCGATGATATACAATTATTGTAAATATAAATAATCCCTTTATTCACTTTGTCAATATCCATCGATTTTTTTCTGTCTTCTTCACACATAAGTATCGATATGATATATAAATTGTTGTAAATATATACAAATTATTTATTTACTCACTAACCAAATAATTCTTTAAATTTTAACAGCAAACCATAAAAGACTAGCAACGTAAGTAAGAGTAGCAAATGCTATGTGACTAGGCACGATTGTTCATTGGCTAGTGGCGACATCATCGTTGCTATTTCCTTGGCTTTTATTAGTGCCCATTCACATTCGGTGACAACTTCATTTACTTTTTTTTTTTTTTGAAAGAAATACTAACCCATAGACGATGATTACCTTATTTTGCACAAACAACTACTTATCTATTTTAAATAAGAATGAATTGGCATATATATATATATATATATATATATATATATATATATATATATATATATATATATATATATATATATATATATATATATATATATACCGAAGGCTCATATTCAGGATTTATTAGTAAAAAATACCAGTTTCCCATTTTCTCTGGTTGGAGTACTATCTATAGACGATATAAGAACCGCAGTATAACCAAGTAAATTGCAGTAACTTAGTATTGAATTTTATTTTTCACATCTTATTAGAGGAAAATGTGCTATTAATTTGGTTTATAATAAATGATTAAATTCAGTGCAAACACTGACTTCTACTTTCAAATTTATCGTGTTAATATGCTATGTATGGATATTAAGACTTTTATTTGAATATTGTAAACAAATAGTTTCCATGGCAACTATTTCACGTG
The DNA here is from genome assembly GCF_036898095.1 of Palaemon carinicauda. Lineage (NCBI taxonomy): Eukaryota > Metazoa > Arthropoda > Malacostraca > Decapoda > Palaemonidae > Palaemon > Palaemon carinicauda. Next base: position 48,852,161 of record NC_090762.1, on the reverse strand, counting down.
GCCATAATAAAAAGATATTTTGCTACGGAATTATTGCAAGTTTAACTTGAAAAAAAAAATTTAGGTTATGTATTGTGAAATTCTCCATTCTTATGTCTGACTATTTATTTTCCAAAACTGGCTAATAATTCATGAGCCTAATATACATAATCAAAATTAATTTTACTTTACTTGAATGGAAGTTTTTGTGATCTTATTCTACCACACAGGGAAAACTTACGCACTACAGGACCTACAAGATAAGTCAGTCGTGTACATAATTAGGTATAGACCTATGGAGTATCATATAGAGTACCCACGTTAATTGTCAAATGCACATCATCGAAGCACTTAGAAAATGAGAACGTTAGCATGTCTAATTAAACCTTAATTTTCTATTTCTGACACATTATCTAAAACAATGTAAATTGTTTTAGCTGTTCACTCAATGCCATGGTAACAGAGTTTTAAGGACATTCACACACAAATGCCTTGTATAATGTATATGCGAATAAAACCTTGCTAATCCAAAGAGCATTTTAATTAGAAGACAATTTTTTTTTCTGAAAATAAATGTCCACCTAACAAGAAGTCGGTTTCGAAAATAAAATAAAAAAGAAAAAAACGTATTTTTCCCGTCTTACCATTGGCTCTTGATGACATCATCGCTTGGAAATGACATAATCGTTCTCTATTGTGATTGGTTGAGGTTTGTATTTATTTCTTGCGGTAAGCTTTCATGGTTATTTGGATAAACATAACTTGTAAAAATCGAAATTCTTTCTAATAGCTATCTAAATCCAGATGGATGCAAATAAAAGAGGTGAACTTGCTGGGGACTAAGTAGATAAGACCTTGTCATAATATGCCATACGAGAGTTGGAATATTCTAGAAGTTATAGATGATATAAGTATTACAATATAGCCATATGGCAGGGAGAAAAAATCTCTTATAAACCTGTCTATAAGTGTTTAATTTTATTTATGAGGATATCTACTAAATTAATATTATACTTATAACTTTATTCAACTAATTTTGTAAAGAAAAAAATTTATGGTATAAAAGAATTTTATTCGCACGAAAACTGTTCAGTTTTAACAGTAACTAAACGATATTTAGAGATCCATGGTCAGTTAGTTTTTATTTCTAGTTATTATTTTTTTTAAAATAATGTTCTATGTAAATTCATATACTTTCCTTTAATCTATCAGGTATTAAAACTACTAAGCTAAAAAAAAAAAGAAAAAAAAACATACTAATTTTCTCCAGTCGAAGTAACAGTACAAAAAATAGTCAAGCTTTGTGGTAACAGAGTTGCCAGGTTTTATTTTAGCTGCACCAAACATCGCATATCCTTGCCGTGTCAAAAATAAACGTTTTCTTTCTCAGCTTGTCCGAGATAGATTTATTTAATATCATGAATTTCAGAATCAAGGAAATGTTGATAAGATTATATTTTATTTTCTCGTAAATAATATCAAGTAAGAAGAAAAATTAATTGAAACATTTCTCTGGCATTTTACGTGCACTAATTTGACGTCATATATTTAATTGGAAGACAATTGAATTACGGAGTTTTCAATCCTTGTATGATTTTTACTTTATAATTTTAAGACACAAGACAGATTCGTTTAACATGAAACTTGAAAGTTTATTAGCTTTTTTTAAATAATCTTATCGATGTTCTTTTAAATTAATAATCAATATAAATGGACTCCTCTCCTCTAGCTAGCGTTTACCTGGGATTCACCAGTAAACACAGTTACTGACAGATATTTATGGTTATTGAAGCCCAGGAGTCGAAATAAAAAAAAAAAATAACATTTGGTCTTTATGGTTTTAAAGTCTTTAAAGTGTCACAATTGGCAAGTATATAAAAACTATCTTTACCGCCTTAAAAAATGGGATAAGATAGTAAATAACAAATGGCATTCTCACAATGAATTATATCAGTAACATCAATTTAAACTAAGGTGTCGGAGACCTACAATAATGTCAAATAAAACACTTTTCAGTGTTTGACTCCCTGCGAATTTAAACGACCCAGCTAAATAAGCCTAAAACAATGCTAACACATAGCCCCGTCTATCCTCTGCCTGCATCCCCTCACCCCCTTAGTCACAGGCTTTTGTCTACATGCATTTGATTCAATTTCCTATGTCCTGGACCATCAGACGTAGGTGGGCCAAAGTTAACAGGATTAAAGGACTGCTTTAGGCCCTTTGCATTCCACTCGTTCTGGAAGTGATGGATTCTGGGGAAATTTCAGGAGCCTCCTTTGAAAAAAAAATGACTTTGCTCTACGGTGCTGTTATCTTTATTCTAAATCCTGGTCTCTTTTATATGGACGTGGCTAATAATAATTTCTATCTAATTACCTCAGATTGCATTTTTTAGGGATTCTTGAAATAAAAAACTGGCCTACTAGAAGAGAAGGGTATACGAATATGCCAGAACAATATTCAATTAAATGATGGAGAGCAACAGTTGTGCTTGCCAATAGTCCACTAATTGGTTTTCACAATCACAGGACTCTTATAGTATCTGGTCATTTAGAACACGCGAGAAGGCGGTGGAAAGGTGAAAATAAGAATGTGAGCAGGAATATTATGAGAGTATGAATATTGCAACCATAATGCAATATATCACAAATCTATTTGCACAAAGTTAATACCAGACATTATTCGAATTACCCTCTCGAGAAACTTTACCTTCGCGTAGCAGACAGAAAAAGCGTGTAGACAAACTCCATACATAGTTATTGTTTGGTCGAGGAAAAAGTTAACACGTCGAAGATCGGTAAACATTAATGATGGCAACTATCAACTGCATAAATGTATTTCAACAACAAGCACAACAACAACAAATGCAATATTTTTTAATTCACTATAGGGCAAAGGCTTCAGACATGGTGATGGGGGGAGACTTTAGTCTGATCCTTCGCAACAAACCAACCAAGTATGGGTGACCCTGATTATAGCTTTGCCGATCATGGCGATACATAAACCCTTTCACCACGTTAAGGTATCCAAGTAAAGAAAGTGTAAAAGTCGATGAGAGCACTCGCACAAAAAAAAAAAAAAAAAACTACGAACATTCAAATAAGAATTGTTATCTTAGAAGAGACTTTATCGTTACCAAACTGATAAAGAAACTTTGCTTTATTCAACTTTCATAACACAGTTTTGGTCAAAATTCCAAATTAAGAATACAGAAGGATGTTGCTCTATAAATTTCGGTAAACAATTCCTACGTGAAGTTAGAAGCGGTTCATGACGTAACCAGATATAAAGCATCTCAGAAGAAAGGTTATCTTAAGAAAATTAGAGAGAGAGAGAGAGAGAGAGAGAGAGAGAGAGAGAGAGAGAGAGAGAGAGAGAGAGAGAGAGAGAGAGAGTTATTGTTTTAGCCCGTATGTGATACTTTTAAAGGTACCGGCATGCTTAAAAGCTTCGATGATAAAGGATCAAAGACCTATTCTCGTTCACGTTCTAGTAATTAGGGTTTTATGTATGAGGAAAAAGATAAGGTAAAGACGTTAACAGAGAGAGAGAGAGAGAGAGAGAGAGAGAGAGAGAGAGAGAGAGAGAGAGAGAGAGAGAGAGATCAAACATGTTTTACCATTTTTAATGTTTTTTTTAAGATAAAAGAAAAATAGAAATTTTTAAAACCAGTCCATTGGCCCTTTAATACTATATTATATCTAATACATTTGTAATTCTAAGTAGATTTCATACGAACGTACTTTTCGCAAATTAAGTCATGTCGTTATTATCAATTTATGAAAGATAACTGAAATGTCATCTTAATAAAAAGTACAAGTTCAAGATGCTACAGCTGTATTGAGATAAAGTTGACCGACCTGGTAAGGTAGTATGTTAGCCAGCACAAGCCACCCGTTCTGATACTACCGCTAGAGCGTTATTGGGTCCTTTGATTGGCCAGACAGTACTATAGTGGATCCCTCTCTCTGGTTACGGCTCAATTTGTCTCTGCCTACACATAACCCGAATAGTCTAGCCTATTCTTACCACATTTTCCTGTGTCCTCATACACCTGACACCACTGAGATTACCAAAAAAAAAAAATCTTCTTCGCTCATGAGGTTAACTACTGCAATGTTACTGTTCAGTGGCTAATTTTCTCTTGGCAAGGATAGAAGAGACTTAAGGTATGGTAAGCAGCTCTTCTAGGAGAAGGACACTCCAATATCAAACCACTGTTCTCTAGTCTTGGGTAGTGCCATAGCCTCTTTACCATGGCCTTCATACTATGGCCTTCTTCAGTCTTGGATTAGAGTTCTCTTGCTTAAGGGTATACTTGGGCATGCTGTTCTATCCTATTTCTCTTCCTCTTGTTTTTTTTTTCAAGTTTTTATAGTTTATATGTGAAAGATCTATTTTAATGTCGTTACTGTCCTAGAAAGGTTTAATTTGATTGTTTATTCTTATCTTGTATTTCATTTATTTCCTTTCCTCATTGGGCTATTTTTCCCTGTTGGAGCCCTTGGGCTTATAACATCTTGCTTTTCCAACTAGGGTTATAGCCTAGCTTGTAATAATAATAATAATAATAATAATAATAATAATAATAATAATAATAATAATACTTTATTGATAATAGGAAGTAATCAAGATACTTTCCATATATTACTTGAAAGACTCTGTTAGGAAATTGGGGAACGGAATTCTCTGTCCATAGATCTCTCTGCTTATCTTCCCTTTTATCAGATGATGCTGGATGCTCTTGTCCTTTGACTCTACCAAAGGAAATGCAAAGCTTCTTCACTAGGCTTCCATCTCTCTTTCATCAGCCCCCTACCACACACACACACACTCATATATATATATATATATATATATATATGTATATATATATATATATATATATACACACACACAAAAAATACTTCCTATTCCCATTCACATTATGTATATTCCTCTTTGAGAGAGAGAGAGAGAGAGAGAGAGAGAGAGAGAGAGAGAGAGAGAGGGTCCAGGTAATGTGCTTTCGGTTGTCACAAGTTAATAGTGATCACTCCCTGATGGTGTTACAAGAATTGAGTAAAACCAAAGTTCTGCGTATAAAAGCAATTGCATGCATGGCTCTTCTCCTTTTATGACTTCTGAAGTTGAGTGGATAGTGTTGGTGGATAGCAGTTCCAATTATAAGGAGAAGTTTATTTATAATATTCAGTGCTGATGGATATATACGTCGCCTTGGACCCGTTAAGGAAGGTGGGGGACTTTTATGCAACTAAAGAGGCCCGATAAAGAAATGGTGCTTTAGGGGTGATTTGTTTAGTAACCATATAACCAAATATAACTGTGCCTTAGGCCTAGCTCTCTCCCTGATGCGATAGGTATCATAGGCCGAAACAAACGGTATTAGGCATTACCACCCTAACATAATCTGATCTCCACAAAAAAAAAAAAAAAAAAAAAAAAAAACCTGCCCTAGTTCTTTAGGCAATTGCCTGATGATTGTGAAATGGAACTTTATAAAAATAATGATAATGATAATAAAAGATTTCGGTACAAATAGAAGTCAAAACGACTAATTAATTTTCTCCTGACTTGTAAATGAATAAATTCAATAGGATCTCTTTTTAATAGTTGATGTCAAATGTTCATTCATGGCTTGAAAATAATGACGGGCCATTTTTTCTAAATAAACCCAATTAAGAGCTAGAATAATACAGCAGTTTCATAACACAAAAGAGCATTTCAAAATAAATATTTGTCAAGAATATGAAATGTAATATTCCGACTTTTCTCTTTGCTCCTTTATTTTAAACTTCTCTCGGTTTCCGCAGCTGTTGTTATCTTTTTTTATTCTTTTTCCCTCTTTTTAGTTTTCTTATACTGTTGTCTTTTATGTTTGCTTGATGCTATACATAAGCACCGCTTCTTTTATTTCCCTCCCACTTGATCGTTTTATGTTTTACTTGAATCAATAAGCTGTAATTGTATGTTCATAAATATATACAGGGGTGTAGTAGGGGGGGGGGGGCTGGGGGATACAGCCCCCTTTTTTGCCGAACATTTACTCTTCTATATTATAAAAAAGATTAAAAGATAATAAAATGCATCAATATAGTAACTCAGAAAAGATTCAAGAGATATTGAATTACATGAATTTATTATTCAAAATTAATCTCGAATAAAAGGATTTTGTAAACATGCATTTCCATGTTAGAGTAAAGAATTATTCTAATCATATAATACACACACACACACACACACACACACACACACACACATATATATATATATATATATATATATAAATATGTGTGACAGGTATGAATTATATTCAGCTCCAATTAAGTAGGCTATATTATACAATTTTCAAAATGTCATCCTGGTAGGTTCCAGAATGCAAGGATTAAAGAGCTCTATACATCGTTTATTTTCATGGTCAATAGATGGAGTTAACAGTAGAGTACCAAATTGCTAATCATCCCCATCATCCACTAATTATAATTTTTATTACTTCATTTCTGTTGCTATTTGGGTGAACTCGATGTTCTTAGTTGTCTGCCAACAGCTTGATTCTTAGAAAATTACAAATTTCAAAACAAACTTCACAGAAATATTTCCTTAGCAAACAATTGTTAGTTCATTTACTTTTGGGGGTAGGGGGGGGGGGGGTCACCTGGTGCCACATGTACTGAAATCGGTGGGGGTTGAAGTAATTACACAGTTATTTCATCTAATTTTCAATTTCCTTTTTTTATGAAACCAAACTATAGTTAATAAATTTCAAGGTATGACATGTATTATTAGTAAAGATTACGTAGAATAACAATATTGTTACATTCCGAAAGGCAACATTACGCAGACCCCCATCATAACACCCTCCCATATATCGTAACGAGTCTTACTTTACCGCCAATAGATGGCATCAAAAGCCCCTTGTCCCAACTAATATAGTCAATTATTTGAAGACCACGTGTGTCAAAAAAGTGTGGTAGACAGGTAGAGGCTAGAGAATTGGTAGTTGGTAAATTGTCCAACGATCGTTTCCTTATTAAGAATGAACATTTTGATAAGAAAATAGTGTGAATTTTTCATATGCTATCGGAAGCAACCTGTGTATACTTAAAAAAGTGTTTAGTACTTCCTTTCTTCATCAGAACACATGGATGGTAGGTCATGTCCCTGTACAAGTGACCAAGGTAACAATCATCAGCATAGTTAAGGTTGGTGGGACGGGTTTGGAACAGCGCTGCCAAATCAATTTCCTTGACTGGAAATTATCAATATTCGTTACAGATTCAAATCATTTAAGGAGTAATAGTTATATGCCAGAAGTTGCATGGCTATGATGTAATTCGATGTTATGATTAGCGTAATCAGCACAGAAAAATCGAATACTGAAAAAGAAAATTGTCACATTCTGTGTTTTCACCACGCCTGACTGTGTTGCGTCATCCACCTGCGAAATTGTGTTTGTTAATAAGGGCGTTATGTAGGGTAAATCTGCTATAAAATAAACCTTATCATCATGGTTCAATATATGTTACAAGATTCCATTAAGTATATATATATATATATATATATATATATATATATATATATATATATATATATATATATATATATATATATATCAGGGGCAATTTCATAAGGCATGCAATGCATGCATTGTATAAGTAAGATTTCTTTTTTTCAAATATCGTTTTGAAAGTCTCTAAAGTGAGAAAATAATATAAAATCTAACCTTAATTTAGATTGAGAAAGACTTCCTCAAGAAGCTCATTGAAAATGCAGAAAAAAATTTGATAAGGTCATCGACGAATTTTGCAAAAATACGAGGATAAAATTTGTATATATCACATTTAGGTACACTTTAATTAGTATTTTCCCCCATTTTTTTTAAATGCTTTATCGACATCGTTGAACCAACCCCTGAATAAACTCTTATTCAAAAACTCATAAAAGTTTGTAAGACTTCCTTATCTTATTATGCAACAATTAGAAAAAATGAGTATGCGGGTTAGAAGGGTATGCATACATACATATATACAGTATATATATATATATATATATATATATATATATATATATATATATATATACGTATATATAATTATTTATCTATATCACATTAATGTTTTCCCTTACCAGTAACGGCTTCCTTAGTCAATGATAGGTCAATCGTGTATATATATATATATATATATATATATATATATATATATATATATATATATATATATATATATATATATATATATATAACAACTGATTCTGAAAGACGTTGAGAGAGAGAGAGAGAGAGAGAGAGAGAGAGAGAGAGAGAGAGAGAGAGAGAGAGAGAGAGAGAGAGAGAGGACATGGAAGCTGATGATCTTTCTAAATGAATTGGAAGAGAAGGCGTATAACTATATAACAAGACGAGCCACTGTGCATTTATATAGGTGAAGTGTGAAAGTTGGATTAAGCTATTAAGGATGTATAACAACTATCTGTCAACATTTATTTTCCTTAGTGCGAATATTGATCGAGATGTTTTGAAGAAATTTGGTGCTGGGGATAGAGTTGAAGATGATAGTTTGAAGAGACGTCAATGTAAGTATACATGTTTCTAATGTCGCTGGGATTAACGAGAATATAAGCAAAGTTTTGCTCTATACTAAAGTTTGTTTATCAAAGTTAGTTCAAATCATTGCCAATAAATCACAAGAAGGTTTATTTTTTCAATTTTTGATTCGATGGAAAGGTTAACAAAGATGATAGATTGATGGATGTCAAGAAAGGTTAATCGAGATTTTTTTTTCAAAGTATTAAAAACATTTTTAACATAATTTACAAATATCCTATGATCGATATAGATGGGAATAAATGTTAGGCTGGTCTAAACAGTCAAATGTTTATCCTTATTATAACCCATCTCCACCATGATAGCTGATAAGCAAGTTAGCAACAAGTGGTTATTTATGATGAATATGTATTCCTAACATTCGTGATTTTAATCGATGTAAATATCAACCACAATGGTATTTGATATCGAAATTTACCTTTAGGAATGTATATCCAGTGGAAATTCATTTATGATAAAAACATCTGGCCAGGCAAGGATTCAAACCTATGCCATGAGTCGAAACAATGCCTGCAAGGACGACTTTACCAATCGAGCTATCAAGAGAGATATAAGCTAATTTCAAGTCCACTGTGCATATACCTGCCGAATTAAGGAATCTGTTCTTAGACTTGAAATCAACCCATCAGACTCCCCACCGTCAGAGCCTTTTCAAACTTTAGCCCCCTCCCCCACCCGAAAAACGCTCTACGCCCCTGATATATCTTTATCAGTTTACAGTATACTGATAATTTAGACCTTAAAGGGACACAGTATCATAAGTACGAAGAATTCTTTCATTTTTAGAGCTATAACGTCAACATACATCTCTTTCTCTGTTTATTTTTCGAATATTAACAAACAATCTATTACAAAATATAAAAAATCGATGTCAGGATGACAGAAAACTTCAAATCAATCAATCAGAGTTTAAAATTTTATCTATTTAATAAAAAAAATAATCTAATGGGATGAAAAAAAACATTATGTTTTTATTTCCGTCCTAACTTATTACGCAGTAAATACGAATATCTCATTCCCACTCACAGTCATACACAAACACACTCACGATTTTCATAACTCCCATATCATTTAAGGTTTTTGAACGTCATTTTGCAAAACGTCTAAATAATAACGCTAGAAGTTTGGCGTTCACATGGGATGTCCCTCTAACATTATCCAATGTTTTACAGAACTCTCTTGATTGTGGTCAGCACATTCGTATGGTTGGCCTTGATTTTAGTGCTGCCTTTAACCGTGTTATTCATTAGGCCCCCGTTTTCATACTCGAACAAATGTAATGGGAGTAGGTGGATCTTTGCTTAACCTCATTATTGAATTCTTATGTAATAGATTTCAAAGAGTAGTTATTGATAAGCACCATAGTGACTATAGGAATGCATATCTAAATTTATATACGCATATGTGGTTTGGCCTTGAAAACACGCTTGTTGCATATACAGATGATATTATTATTATTATTATTATTATTATTATTATTATTATTATTATTAGCTAAGCTACAACCCTAGTTGGAAAAGAAAGGTGCTATAAGCCCAAAGGCTCCAACAGGGAAAATAGTCCAGTGAGGAAAGGTAATAAGGAAATAAACAAACGAAATGAGAAATAATGAACAACTAAAATAAAACATTTAAAAAAAAAAGAAACATCAAAACTGATATTTCATGTATAAACTATGAAAAGACTTATATCAGCCTGTTCAACATAAAAGCATTTGCTACAAGTTTGAAATTTTGAAGTTCTACCGATTCAACTACCCGATTAGGAAGATCCTTCCTCAAAATGATATACAAAAGGTAAACAGTTAATTCTAACACTTATGCGTTCTCAATCATAATATCAAATTCTACACAGTATTCTATTAGGTTTATTCCACCTGTGACCGGATTGTGGAATGACCTTCCTAATCTGACTGTTGATTCGGTGGACCTTCAGAAGTTCAAACTTGTTGCTAATGCTATTCTGTTGAGTAAGTTCAAAAAATGTCTTCTTATAGTTTATATATGAAAGGTCTATTTTAACGTTGTTACTGATCTTAATCTATATAATATTTTTTATCATTTTTCATATATAGTTTATTCGTTATTTCTCTATTTCCTTTCCGCACGGAGAGGGTTTCCCCGTTGGAGTGCTTGAACTTGTAGAATTAATGTCTTCCAACTAGGATTGTAGCTTGGCTAGACATGTTGGGTTATCTAAATATCAAAAACACGTCTAAATGTGCAAAATTTATCATTAATGGAATGCCAAGTACAAACATACCAATTGGTTACGATGGTGAAGATGGGTTGATTTCAATTCAGAGTGGTAAGTCACTGTCGTTACAAGTTTCCTGGACCAGGGTTCGGTTCCCGGCCGGTCTGAAGCAATTTTTTTAAGTGGTTCCACCTGGGGCTCTGATTCAGACATTAATGTATGAAAGTATATGGCTTATTAGAATATATATATATATATATATATATATATATATATATATACATATATATATATGCATATATATGTGTATATATATATATATATATATATATATATATATATATATATATATATATATATATATATATATATATATATATATATATCATCATCATCTCCTCCTACGCCTATTGACACAAAGGGCCTCGGTTAGATTTCACCAGTCGTCTCTATCTTGAGCTTTTAATTGAATACTTCTCCATTCATCATCTCCTATTTCGCCCTTCATAGTCATCAGTCATGTAGGCATGGCCCTTCCAACTCTTCTAGTGCCTTGTGGAGACCAGCTGAACGTTTGGTGAACTAATCTCTCTTGGGGAGTGCGAAGAGCATGCATAAACCTTCTCCATCTACCCCTCATCATGATCTCATCAGCATATGGCACTCGAGTAATCTCTTATAGTTTCATTTCTAATCCTGTCCTGGCATTTAACTCAAAATATCCTTCTGAGGGCTTTGTTCTCAAATCTACTAAATCTATTGGAGATTGTTTCATTGGCATACCATGCCTCATGTCCATAGAGTAACACCGATCTCACTAAACTGATATATAGTCTGGTTTTTATATGTAATTTCAGGCGATTTGATTTTCAAATTTTACTTAACCTAGCCATTGTCTGATTTGCTTATTCCAATCTTTCACTAAACTCTAATTTTAAAGACCTTGTATTGGAGATCATAGTTCCTAAATACTTAATGATTTTACCCCATTAATCCTTTCTCCTTCCAAAGATATTTCATCTTCCATTGCATACTCCGTTCTCATCATCTCTTCATGGAGATATATATATATATATATATATATATATATATATATATATATATATATTTGTATATTTATATATATATTACATATATTTATATATATATATATATATATATATATTTATATATATATATGTATGTATATATATATATTCATATATATATATACATCTATTTATATATATATATATATATATATATATATTTATATATTTATATACATATATGTATGTATATATATACATATATATATATATATATATATATATATATATATATATATATATATATATATATATATATATATATATTCGTGAGTAATTAAACACGAAACATCAACAAGTAATGTTAATTCAATTTCTGTATCATCTTGCAAGACATGATATCAACAAAAAATATATTTCCTACATCTCCACGAATCTTGGGTTACAAACTTTGTAAAGACAGAATCCATCTTTAACTGTTTAAAATGAAAAGAAAAACGTCAGCAGTATTTCTGAACTTTAATCTCATTTTAATTCGTCTCTCCTCCTCGTATAATGTCTTGACTGTTTTATGATAACCCCGTTTATAATTTCATTCAACTTTTCTTTAATTATACCTTCCTTTCCCATTGCTCTCTCTCTCTCTCTCTCTCTCTCTTGCAAAACGATGCGAGGCACATACACGCTTGAACGACGCTATAGAGGTAGGGAAATTGTTGTATATAGCACAGTGAACATATTTACAACAATCGGAGAAGTTGATAGTCAACAACAACAACAACTACTACTACTACTAATACTACTACTACTACTACTACTACTAATACTACTTACGGCATCATCCTTATCTTCAAATAACGACACACGATTAAAATTTTAAATGAAGAAAATGAAGACGATTTTGAACCCAAGAGAAGGTAAAGCCAGAAGTTAATTGAATAGCCATGGATAAGATTGGCCGACAAAAAAACCTAATCACAAGAAATTTGCATCGTAACGAATCCTCCCATTGAGCTGTTACTTAACAAAACTCCTCCCTGAAAGCGGGGGACGTCACATGTCATGAGAGGTTTCTCGGAAGGGGGTTCACCACCTAATTAGGTTTCTGGGGGTTAAAAACAGGGTTCGACCTTAGGTTCATCCACATACCGCAGAGGTGATGTCGAATCTCTCATTTCGATGTGGGATTAAAATCTCGGGTCTTGTGTTCAGGTACAGTTTAATTTAAGTTTTCTTCTTTTTTTCTTTCTTTTTTTGCTTCAAAAATTACTTTCAAGTTTCAATCTTTTTTATTTGTATTCGAATATTCTCTAATATTAGTATTTTAGAATTTAAATTTTTTCTCCTTGAAGAAAATGTTAAAATTTTTAAATTCAATTCATCTATAAAGAAATATATTTGTTACAATTTTAACTTTTACTCTATCTTCCACAGGAGAAGTATTGATTTAAGAGCCCAAGATAGAGACGACTAGCCAAATCTAACTGAGGCCCATTGCGTCAATAGGCGTCGGAGATGATGATGACATTAATATATTGTTTTCTATTTCAACTTTTGTTCATTTACGGGAAGACTCGTAGCTCTCAAGTCTCGAATTTCATTATTATTATTATTATTATTATTATTATTATTATTATTATTATTATTATCCAAGCTTCATTGGTAATTGGAAAAAGCAAATGCTACAAGCCTAGGGCTCCAACAGGGAGAACAGCTAGGAAATGAAAGGAAAAAAGAGAAGTAACGAACAAAATATAATAAAAAATATTAGATAATAAAGACCAGCAACATCTTTAAATATATAAGCCATATACAAACTATGTAAAGAGACATGTAATCCTGTTCACAGCAAACCATTTGCAACAAGTTTATGATATAAGTCAAGAGAGGCGTTTAAACTTTAAATAGATAAATCATATACAAACTATGTAAAGAGACATGTAAACCTGTTCAACAACAACCTATTTGCAACAAATTTATGAGAGACGTTTAAAATGATATTCAGTTTGCAAGGTACTCGTTTCATGGAGAAAATGACCGCGCTTTGCAACAGCAAATATCCGCTTGGGCGGAAATCTCGGTTTGCCGCTGAGATTGGAACGAGGATTAGGGGCCGATTATCGCGCTCTTTGTAAATTGATACACAAAACACGTTTTTTATTTTGGGTCTGGTTAGCGTAGAGCTATTTATGCAACATAAATTATTTTTTACTGCTTGAAAAAATTTATGCCAACACATACAGTGCATATATATATATATATATATATATATATATATATATATATATATATATATATATATATATATATATATATATATATATATATATATAGATATATATATATATATATATATATATATATATTTATATATATATATATACATACAGTATATATATATATATATATATATATATATATATATATATATATATATATATATACCTAATGTTTATCTCTCTCTCTCTCTCTCTCTCTCTCTCTCTCTCTCTCTCTATATATATATATATATATATATATATATATATATATATATATATATATATATATATATATATATATATTTATATATATATATATTTATATATACATATATATATAGTATATATATACATATATATATATATATACATATATATATATATATATATATATATATATAGAGAGAGAGAGAGAGAGAGAGAGAGAGAGAGAGAGAGAGAGAGAGAGAGAGAGAGAGAGAGATTAGGTGTGTATACATATATATATATATATATATATATATATATATATATATATATATATATATATATATATATATATATATATATATACATATATATACCATACGCCTGTTTCCCCTTCGAAGGGTGGCTCCAGAAAACCAGTACCGGTTAAGTCAAGGTTTCAGCAAATGCTTAGGGTTAGTTACCTAACCTCACGCTCTTTTTTTTCGTTCTAGCAAACGCTGTTACCTCTTCACAGATGGTCAACTTGTGGTCGGTAGTTATGGAGTAATCCAAATACCAGCAACATGACCTGACCATCGCAACACTTGGCTATGGTGCCACACCCAGAGTGTCCCACCCTTTACTTTTGTCTATAAAATTCCATACATCCTTCGATCCCCATTACTAGAGACAATACTTTTGTAATGCAGCTTTACTTTTGGTTAATTAATGTATGCAATTTTTTTTTTCCTTTGTCGTTGTTGGATTTTGAAACAATTATGTTTACTATTTTCTTTATCAGAATGTTTGAGAAAACGTAATTTCTTAGTTTGAGACAGAGCGAATCAAGATATCTGGTAACGTTCCCTTTGTAAATTAATTTCAATAAATAATCTATCGTTACTTTTGTTGTTTGATAAAGCTGGCCTTATACCATTACAGCTTCCTTTCCCTAGAGTACATCTCATGTAGATTAAACAATATTTAAAAATAATTAACAACTACAGCTTGTTACCTCTCCCTGGAGAGCAAAGGTGGAATTAATTTCCATTGGCGCTTTTTGACGAGATAAAATCAGGTAGGTAGAAATTGATTGCGTCATCAAAAGGGTATGATAGTTTTCTAAAAATGGTAAAAATATAAAGAATGAATCTTAAAGCTAGTTTTAAATCTTTGTACTCTCGACGATTTCTTGCTCAAATGCATGATTGGGAGAACTTTTACCCTTCTTTTCCTAATTACCTTAGCAAAGCCAAACTTAACTCCCGAATCTTCAAGGAATCTTGGACATATTTATCCTAAGTGTGTATATGAGAAACTTCTTTCCAATTTACAAGAAAGTCATTTAGAGTTTAATGCCAATGAGTACTTTTCCCTTATATGAACCTTGTTTCTTTTTTCTTCATCCTGCTTAGGATACTGGGAAAGTATAATGATCGTTAGTATACTTAACTTGGAATATGAATTCCTTTTGTATAATCTATCTCTATCTTGAGAGAGAGAGAGAGAGAGAGAGAGAGAGAGAGAGAGAGAGAGAGAGAGAGAGAGAGAGAGAGAGAGAGAGAGAGAGAGAGAGAGAGAGAGGGCCTTTGCGTCCATAGGCGTAAGTGATGATGATGATGATGATTATCTATGACATAGCACAAATCCAGTTTCACGACGTTCAGCGGTGCATTGCAAATCATAAAAGAGTCATTGCAAGACTATCTACTCCTCCCCCTGCCCTTCTCTTCTTGCATAATGTACCGCCGACGGACGCGTTGCTCCGCCAGTTTCTCCCCAGTGTCCTGATTCCCTTAATAACTATATTTACATGTTGATGGAATTCCATTTTCTGGTGTCGAATGTCCGAACATTTTACGCTCGACTGGCTCCCTCCCTCCTCCCTCCTCCCTCCCCCCGACCTCTTCAACGTCGCCCTTTCGACAGAGATCAAAGATATGGCGACACTTTAATGAAATTTGTCTAATTTATTTAATTAAAAGGAAGGAGAGGCTGAAAGGGCGCTGCAGATGATTCATGGGTGTATTTGTATGGGGGCCAAGGGGGGCACTATATCTTACCTACTGTATCTGAGTTCATAAAAATGGTCTTTTATTTATTCCTTGATACACACACTCACACACACACACACACACACACAGAGAGAGAGAGAGAGAGAGAGAGAGAGAGAGAGAGAGAGGAGAGAGAGAGAGAGAGAGAGAGAGATTATTCCATTTCAGTGAATCATTGCTTGGAATGTTTGGATAGGATATGAAGACAGTTGATTAAAATGGAAGATAAAATCGTAATTGAGGGCTTGTGCGTCATTATTGCACAGTTACCTCAAGGAGGACTGTAGCAGACATGGCAAGATTAAACCCAAGACGATGTTTGAATAACGATGTTATTATATTTTTAGTAGCAAGGTTAGAAGACAATTAAGAGTGAAGGAATAAGGAGAGAACTAATCCAGGGAAATGGAAATAAGAAAGGAATACCAAAGCTGGGAAGATAATCAATGGGAGGTATTCATAAAAATGAAGGTTATCCTTGTAATAATAAGGTAGAAGTACAAGGTAATTCTCTGAAGCAAAAGGTAGAAGTATCAGCAAATCTTTCTTTCCATATTCATAATGATTATCTTATACTTGCGAGGATATCCTCCAAGCAGAAGTAAAAGGTTGACTCGTGTTTCCGGAGCGCTTAGTTACATGTTGGAACTTGTAAGATTTCATTTGTGCTGTCAAGATAAGAAAGAGTTTAGTATTTATAATACGTATTTAATGCCCTGTTTTTACTTGTATTTAATTAAGTTTACGCATCAGAAAGAACACAGACGCCGCCGCGCCTTCCCCAATGCCTCGCTGGCGACATCTATCCCTCACCCCTTGCATTAGAAGTTCTTTGACCCCTTTTTAGCTCCCACACCCCTTGCATTAGAAGTTCTTTGACCTCTTTTTAGCTCCCACACCCCTTGCATTAGAAGTTCTTTAACCTCTTTTTAGCTCCCACACCCCTTGCATTAAAGTTCTTTGACCTCTTTTTAGCTCCCACACCCCTTGCATTAGAAGTTCTTTGACCTCTTTTTAGCTCCCCCACCCCTTGCATTAGAAGTTCTTTAACCTCTTTTTAGCTCCCACACCCCTTGCATTAGAAGTTCTTTGACCTCTTTTTAGCTCCCACACCCCTTGCATTACAAGTTCTTTGACCTCTTTTTAGCTCCCACACCCCTTGCATTAGAAATTCGTTGACCTCTTTTTAGCTCCCACACCCCTTGCATTAGAAGTTCTTTGACCTCTTTTTAGCTTCCCCACCCCTTGCATTAGAAGTTCTTTGACCTCTTTTTAGCTTCCCCACCCCTTGCATTAGAAGTTCTTAGACCTCTTTTTAGCTCCCCCGCCCCTTGCATTACGAGTTCTTTGACCTCTCTTTAGCTCCCACACCCCTTGCATTAGAAGTTCTTTGACCTCTTTTAGCTCCCAAACCCCTTGCATTAGAAGTTCTTTGACCTCTTTTTAGCTACCACACCCCTTGCATTAGAAGTTCTTTGACCTTTTTTTAGCTCCCCCACCCCTTGCATTAGAAGTTTTTTGACCTCATTTTAGCTCCCCCACCCCTTGCATTAGAAGTTCTTTGACCTCTTTTTAGCTCCCACACCCCTTGCATTATAAGTTCTTTGACCTCTTTTTAGCTCCCACACCCCTTGCATTAGAAGTTCTTTGACCTCGTTTTAGCTCCCACACCCCTTGCATTACAAGTTCTTTGACCTCTTTTTAGCTCCCACACCCCTTGCATTAGAAGTTCTTTGACCTCTTTTTAGCTCCCCCACCCCTTGCATTAGAAGTTCTTTGACCTCTTTTTAGCTCCCCCACCCCTTGGGCATTAGAAGTTCTTTGACCTCTTTTTAGCTCCCACACCTCTAGCATTAGAAGTTCTTTGACCTCTTTTCAGCTCCCTTACCTCAAGCATTAGAAGTTCTTTGACCTCTCTTTATAGCTCCCACACCTCTAACATTAGAAGTTCTTTGACCTCTCTCTTTAGCTCCCACACTTCTAGCATTAGAAGTTCTTTGACATATATTTCTAGGTTCCATACTTTTAGCATTAGAGGGTCTTCGATCTATATTTTGAGGTGCCTTACTTCTAGCATTAGAGGCTCTCTATTTTTAGGTGTCTTACTTCTGGCATTAGAGGCTCCTCTTCGCTGTTCTCTCCTGTCTTCTAGTTTTCAAGAACTTTTTTCATTAGATTATCTGTTTCTTTCGAGATTTCATTGTCTCTTTTCCTTAGTTCGTCAGTGTCCTAGATTTCAAAAGAGATTTCAGTGCCGCGAGTCCTCACTTCGTCAGATTCCTCAGGGAAATCAAAGGCATTTATTCTTTACCTATCTGGGCAATGAGTAAAGAGATGAATACTATCGATTTCTCCGCATACACTATCATGCCAAAGTAAATGACGAGCAACATGATATATTTACCAATGTCGTCTGGATATGTCCTTACTTCTATGGCGAATTTTGGGACAATCCTGTTGAAGAACTACACGTCACTCACCGTTCAGTTGAACCATTCTGCCTCCATCCTCATTCCCCGCAATCCGTTTTTGCACCGATACAAAGCCTCGTACTTTTCCAAGAGTCTCCTTTAATAAGACATCGTCGCAAAAGCCCAAGCAAAGGATCCTTCAAGGCGTATACATTATGATCTTCAAAGCTCAGCTGCCAACGGAAGATCCCATGTCTTTCTAA
>NC_090762.1:48817221-48829721 GCF_036898095.1 Palaemon carinicauda | reverse complement strand
CACCAAGCCTTAATTGTCTACTTTCTGCATCACTTCGTTGTAAAGATGTTAATACATTATTAAGGTTCCAATTAAAGTAATTCAAGAGTGCTAAATATATAGTTGATGTTGGCCTCGAACAAATTAAAAGCCTTTCAAATAAATAGATTCAAAATAAAGTTTCCTTTTTACGTGAAGAGAAACACATTCCAGTCAATTTATCAGTCTTTCCTAAACCTACTACATATAATCGTGGATGATTTAAATACAGAATCACTAATTTTGATATAGTATACTCTTAATGAATACAAAATTACTTTTCGATTTTCACTTAATTAAAAAAAAATATCATTACATTTCATGAAAAGGAAATATGTATATTACGATAATTTTTTTCAAATTCTGTGTTGAAAGTTAATGTCGTACCCTGCATCGTTTAGTTCTCTGATTGTTCATCAAGAAAAGGTGATCCCAAGGCAAAGGTGTGCACTTCCTCTTTTTAATCGATTTCAAAATATTCTCGACCAAGACAATAAAGCGAGATTATTGCTTCTCTGGAATTAAAAAACCCGCCAAGTTTGCCTTCATGATTAATCTTACTTGCCAGCGACTTCGAGAGAGAGAGAGAGAGAGAGAGAGAGAGAGAGGAGAGAGAGAGAGAGAGAGAGAGAGAGAGGGAGAGAGAGAGAGAGATTATTGTAATTTCCAGTATTAACTTTCGAAGAAAATTGTACATTTGATAATCATTCTTACATGTCATCAAATTCTTTACTATTAAAAAATGCTTGAGAGAGAGAGAGAGAGAGAGAGAGAGAGGGAGAGAGAGAGAGAGAGAGAGAGAGAGAGAGAGAGAGAGAGTTTCCAGTATTGACAGGAAGAAAATTGTACATTTGATAATTATTCTTACTTGCCATCGACTTCTTTATTATTAAAAAAAATCTTTAGAGAGAGAGAGAGAGAGAGAGAGAGAGAGAGAGAGAGAGAGAGAGAGAGAGAGAGAGAGAGAGAGAGAGAGAGAGAGAGAGAGAGAATTATCAGAATTTCCGGTTTTGACTTTGGAAGAAAATTGTACATTTGATAATTATTCTTACTTGCCATCGACTTTTTTACTATTAAAAAATCTTTAGAGAGAGAGAGAGAGAGAGGAGAGAGGAGAGAGAGAGAGAGAGAGAGAGAGAGAGAGAGAGAGAGAGATCGGAATTTCTAGTATTAACTTTGGAAGAAAATTGTACATTTGATAATTATTCTTACTTGCCAGTGACATTTTTACTATTGAAAAATATCTTTAGCGAGAGAGAGAGAGAGAGAGAGAGAGAGAGAGAGAGAGAGAGAGAGAGAGAGAGAGAGAGAGAGAGAGATATTATCGGAATCTCCAGTATTAACTTTCGAGGACAATTGTAAATATAAGTAGAGGAAAGACTAGCTCTTCGGACTTACCGGATCAAAGGAATCTTTCCAATGAGCAATTCATGACACGTGAAATCCTGTTTGCTTTTCATTAACTTAGCAGTAACTGATTAACCCTGTATAAATGGAAGACACATGAGTTGGAAGCCCATGATTTTATATAACGCTTTTCAACAGAATAAAGATTTGAAATATTATAAATAAAAAAGTAATATGTAACGTAAAGATATTGACCCATAAAAATAATTACATCTTTTTATCTAAGAGAAATCTAGAAAATTATGTTCATTAAAGATTTCATACCTTTAATTATCATGTATTAAACGCATATACACAGACACATACGCATACACACACACACACACACACACACACACACACACACACACATATATATATATATATATATATATATATATATATATATATATATGTGTGTGTGTGTGTTTGTGTGTATGTGTATGTGTGTGTGTGTGTATATGTGTGTGTGTGTGTTTGTGTGTGTGTATATGTGTGTGTCTGTGTGTGTATGCATTAACTCTTGTTAGCAGTATCATATATATATATATATATATATATATATATATATATATATATATATATATATATATATATATATATATATATATATATATATGCAGGAAGGTTGGGGCATCTGGAACGCCGTAAATTTAGTATAAATAGGATGGAGAAAAGCCAGCGTAGCATCATATATTTATTTTCCAAATTTTCGAGACTTTGGGTCTCATCATCAGGGCTGTAAAATATACAAAATATACAAATTAAAAAAGACTCAGTATTGATATTAATATAAAAAGAACAACGTAAAAGTTAAATATAATCATTTAAAAAAATGAAAGGAAAAAAAAGGAAAAATTATATACATATATAAAATCAAAAAGTGAAGAATGCTCAAAGTACCTATCATTATGGAGCTAAAAAACTGAGTGACGTTGTCTGGTTTGGGAAGGAGGACGTCAACTATGCTATATATAGAATTGTGGAAGAAGTCTGACCATTTAGTGGGGGCACAAGCTGTTTAATTGCCAACGACTCCAAAACAGATATAAGGATTTTCGTATTGTCACCCAAGCGCCCAATGACTATTCTCTCTCTGTTTTGGAGTCGTTGGCAATTAAACAGCTTGTGCCCCCACTAAATGGTCAGACTTCTTCCACAATTCTATATATAGCATAGTTGACGTCCTCCTTCCCAAACCAGACAACGTCACTCAGTTTTTTAGCTCCATAATGATAGGTACTTTGAGCATTCTTCACTTTTTGATTTTATATATGTATATAATTTTTCCTTTTTTTTCCTTTCATTTTTTTAAATGATTATATTTAACTTTTACGTTGTTCTTTTTATATTAATATCAATACTGAGTCTTTTTTAATTTGTATATTTTGTATATTTTACAGCCCTGATGATGAGACCCAAAGTCTCGAAAATTTGGAAAATAAATATATGATGCTACGCTGGCTTTTCTCCATCCTATTTATATATATATATATATATATATATATATATATATATATATATATATATATATATATATATATATATATATATATATATATATATATGTAGAAATTTATATATAAACAATTTCATATGAGAGTTTTATAATCATTGCAAAGGCACCAAATAACTTTTTTTCTTATCAACAACGTGTATCCAAATTTGATAACCCATTGCTCTCTGCACCTCTTGATATTACCCAAATAGTTTTTCTAATTTCTTTTTTTTCTAACTATTTCTATTTTTCTGGACACTCAGTTCTAGTTTCTATCCCTGATTAGCTAGTCTCAATACAGGGTCATATTCTAGTAATACATGTTTCAATTTTTTTTTTTCTAAATTTTGGTTTCAAGAATCTATATGGTGCCTTTGAGCCTACATAATTTCAACGACCAGTAATTTTGACTTTGAAATGTTTCAAACTTAATTTTGAAGAATTCTTCGTTTAAAAGAATTTGGTATCTGAGTTATCTCTGTGTAAATTTTAAGCCTTGAAAATAAGTGTCCCGAAACTCTGGTCGAGGATTAAAAAAAAAAAAAAAAAAAAAAAAAAAAAAAAGAAAAAAAAAAAAAAAAAAGTTTCTGGACTATTCAGTATTCCAAACCTTATACACAATCACTCATGCATATATATATATATATATATATATATATATATATATATATATATATATATATATATATATATATATATATATGCATATGTATATATACATACATGTGTGTATGCGTGTCTGTTACCGTAAATATATAATAGCAAGACCCATAAGTGGTAGAAAATAATTGCTGAACAAAAATAAAATCCCAAGAAAGATCTAATCATCGTCATTATTATGATAACCATTAAATCAAGTTTACGATACCGTATGTTACGTTACAAATACAAACATCGTCACCGAGTAATTACCATTAATATGATTTCCACGGAACACGGTTAGTTGATCAACCCAGGTAGTGGAATGAAATTTGACGCTAACTGCTTATTACCATGCGGTGATCGTTCGCCCGAGATGTTGTTCGTTACGATAGGATTCTCCTGAGACAATTTAATTTTTTTTTTCAATTTACTTGTCACGTGGGATAACGATATCTAGATAACAACTTATATCTTAGGAATAAAGGAAGATCACGGCGAGACATTTTGTGCTCTAGGATCATAGAAAAATGTAAGCATAATTCCATAAAGTCTTTTGAAAACAGAAAGGTAATGCATTTATATATATATATATATATATATATATATATATATATATATATATATATATATATATATATGTATGTATGTATATATATATATATATATATATATATATATATATATATATATATATATATATATATATATATATATATGTGTGTGTGTGTGTGTGTGTGTGTGCATTTATATATGCGCATATTTATACATATACATTTATATATATATATATATATATATATATATATATATATATATAAACACACACATATATATATGTATATATATACACACATACATACACACGTACATACATACATGCACGTATATATACAGTATATATACTGTACACACACACACACACACACACACACACACACACATATATATATATATATATATATATATATATATATATATATATATATATATATATATATATATTTCTTTTTTTTGTGCGTATGCATTTCAGTGTGTTTAAAATCGAAGCTGTTATTAAAAAACTCAGGAGATGGAAAGCCATGGTTACGATGGAATAACTGCTGATATGGTACTGGCTGAAAATGAAGTGACCACCAGAATACTTACTAGATTATTTCGTAGAATTTGGCGTGAAGAGGCAATACCTGATGAATGGGAGTTAGGAGTGTTGGTGAAAATGGCAAAAAGGGAGACCTGATTTATTGCAATAGTTACAGATACATCACATTTACGTCAGTTATTATGAATATATATAGTATGCTTGTTGTAAAGAGAGTAGAGAGAAAGATTGATGAAAAGCTGAAAGATAAACAAGCAGGACTTAGAAAAGGTGGAAGTTGTACTGACCAAATTTTCATTTTGAGACGTTGTACAGCAATGTGTAGAATATAGAAATCCACTTTTGTTGGCATTTGCGGACCATGAAAAAGCCTTTGATCATGTGCACCAGTCAGTATTGTGGAGAGTCCTACGTTTTTAAGGAATTCCTCTTAAATATGTAAATTTGATAAAGCTTGTTCCTGAGCATAGCTGGTGCAAAGTTAATGTTAGTCGATTCCTATCAAATGAATTTCCAGTGAACAGTGGAGTACTCCAAGAGAATGTATTGTCACCTATGTTGTTTATCCTCCTCATGGATTTTGCAATGCGTGGAACAGTCGGCGATGGTGGAGAAGGATTGGACTGAATTGGTAATAGGAAATTAGCTGACCTAGAGTATGCGGATGATGCTGTCCTTGTTAGCAGAACACCACAGGATTTGTACTGCTTGCTCACTAGAATGCATGAAATATCACATGAGGTTGGGGTCAAGATAAATAGGAGAAAGACAGAGATGATGAGAACGGAGTATGCAATGGAAGACAAAATATCATTGGAAGGAGGAAAGATTAATGAGATAGAATTAGATAAGTATTTAGGAACTATAATCTCCAATACAAATCAGACATTGGATAGGTTGAGTAAAATTTGGAAATCAAATCGCCTGAAATTACATACAAAAATCACACAATATATTAGTTTAGTGAGATTGGTGTTACTGTATGGACACGAGTTATGGTATAACAATGAAACAATCTCCAACAGATTTAGTAGATTTGAAAACAAAGCCATCAGAAGGATATTGGGAGTTAAATGGCAGGACAGGATTAGAAATGAAACTATAAGAGAGATTACTCGAGTGACATATGTGGATGAGATCATCCACATATGGAGATGGTTTATGCATGCTCTTCGCACTCCCTAAGAGAGATTAGTTCACCAAACCTTTAACTGGGCTCCACAAGGCACTAGAAAAGTGGGAAGACCCAGGCTTAAATGGATGAGGACTATGGAGCGTGAAGTAGGAGATGATGAATGGAGGATTATTGAATTAAAAGCTCAAGATAGAGAAAACTGACGAAATGTAACCGAGGCCCTTTGCATCAATAGGCGTAGGAAGAGATGATGATGATGATGATGATTATATACATATATACATATATATATATTTATATATATATATATATATGTATATATATATGGGAGAGAGAGAGAGAGAGAGAGAGAGAGAGAGAGAGAGAGAGAGAGAGAGAGAGAGAGAGAGAGAGAGAGAGAGAGAGAGAGAGAGAGAGAGAGAGAGAGGTGACTTTGAGTTGGAAAGTATTTTATTTTTCCTCACGAATATCAAGAACTGGGTTTCTAATTCCACACAGATGGCTCACGACAGAAAGAGCCTTAATTAGAATTGAACACCGGAGTAAAATAAGACTTAAAGACTGAAGTAATAAGGAATAATCCTTTGTTAAGAGGGTTTGTTTAGAGAGGAACTGTAATTTGTTTAAACATATTTTCAAACAAAAGTATTTATGTTCACTTTATGAGCCTGAAGCTCATGATTTCACGTATCGCATTTTAACAGAATGAAGACATGAAACATAATGAATAAATAAAAGTAATGAATAATATAAAGATATTGATCAATATAAACAATAAAAAAAATTCTCACTATCAACGAGTGAGGAAATTATGATCATTAAAGATATTATGTCAAACACAGATCTTCAAACAGGCCGCAAATGTGCTGAATTGACCAAATTGAGCGCATGAGTCCAAACGTGAGGAAATCGTAACGTCGAGCTATGAGGATAAAACGCTGAGTAAGATGGAGGATATTAGGGTCGTTGGTCTAGATGCCGACTCCATATTACAAGCAGAGGGAAAACGGCCTTCGCGTAAACGATCATAACGGCTAATTTCCCCTGAGGAACCTCCTCCTCCTCCTCCTCCTACTACTCCCCCAAACCTCCTCTTCCCCCTCGACCTGTTGCATGCCTCGACATAATAGGATTAGGTGACATGGGTGTGGTCATATTGGGACCCAGGTTCATACTTGGCTATTCGGGTTCGTGTTTCCAAAACATAGATGTGTTAACCCCTATTGAGGAGTATTTTCGACGGTTCTTAGATATTGGATAGGAGATCATCTCCAAAGGATGTTAGACATTTAACGGCTTTGATCGTCTCTCCTTGTCCACACACCATAAATGCCTTTCCCTAGAAAGGTGGGACAGATCAGGTACTCTCTCTCTCTCTCTCTCTCTCTCTCTCTCTCTCTCTCCCTCTCTCTCTCTCCTCTCTCTCTCTCTCTCTCTCACTCTCTCTCTCTCTCTTGATTCTAGCAGACGCTCGGACCCAGAAAAGCTTGAATATGTTTCATTTGTAAATTGCTGAAAGTTAAAGCATTGTTGTTTTTTTGTAGTTTCCCTCTTAGATTAAGTGAAATATAGAAAAAGATATATTTTTATGTAGAAAGTAAATCCTGGAAAAAAGTAAGCAAATAAATAAGAAAAAATCTTGAAATGTCACAGTGAGAATTAAACTGAACAAATCATTCAAATAAATAGTTATTTAAAAAGAAAATATAATCAAGTTATAAAATATCCATATATATAACTATAAAGAACGAAAAAAGGAAAGAAAGTATAAGGAAATTAAGAAAAAGATTACAAAATAAAACCATATACGTATAAAAATCATTACATTACGTCCCATTGCGTACTGTTTATCCTCTATAACTTACAATTGCAACAAAAAAAAAAGAGAGAGAGAGAGAGAGAGAGAGAGAGAGAGAGAGAGAGAGAGAGAGAGAGAGAGAGAGAGGATAATCATGCTAGGATCACGAAGTGTCAAGGTAAAGGAGGGTGGGGGGGGGGTGTTTAGGGAGGGGGCCAAATTTTAAGAGAGGGCCAGAGAGTGTTCTATCAGATGAGTGTTGCTTCTCGGTATGGATAGTGCAGTGGGGATTAATCTAGGTTCTGGGGTTAATTTAGTTTCTAGGGTTTAATTTGTTACCAAAGAATGTTATACACAGTTATTCTAAAGAGTTTTTGTAACGAGTCATTTGAAATTGAAATAAATGTTTGGAGATTTTTCTTATTTTATGAAAATAGAAACTGTCCAAGTGGTGAACGTTGGAAAGCAAAACGATAAAAATACTATAATTGAAAAATGAAATTAAAAAGAACTGTGGAATGAGTGTGGTGAACAAGAGATAATTACATTTCTTACTGAGAGTGTTGTCATTAAAATATGTGCAATCAACTAATATGATCTACAAAAACTAATGGTTTGAAATGTTTTCCTTCATCATAAATATATTTCTTATCAGCTGAAAAAAGAGACATGGTCTTAGTGAGAGTAATGTAAATGTAAAGTTAATTTTCTCTTCATCAGGACACCGCGCCCATAAAGAAGAATAGAAAATTAAGAAAATTGTGTTCTGAAAAGACTTTTCTTGTTATATTTGTTTTTGTGAAAATAAAACTACCGGTATAATTACGGTGAAAGATAATAAAAACTTTTCCGATTGTTACTTTTGTCACCAAGTTCTTTTGAAAAAAAGATATATATATATATATATATATATATATATATATATATATATATATATATATATATATATATATATATATATACACACACACACACACACACACACACACACATATATATATATATATATATATATATATATATATATATATATATATATATATATATATATATATATATATATATATACTGGGACTTTTCCGTTGCAAAATTTATGGAAAGAAATAACGATCTTAAAAGAAAAGACTTGATTCTTGTCAGCATCTATGGTATTCAGTTATACCTTGTTAACAAACGTAAAATCTTTTATCTTTAAATGTCATTTTCCTTATTAGAAATGCCAAATGGTATCTAGAGGTAATATATGTATTAATCTACGTACACAAAAAGGATTACCTTGTAATAATGATATTTTGCTTATATCTTTATCTTTAGGTACAAGACTGAAGAAGTTCAAAACTGTAAAAGTTAAATCATAAGAACATCAAATTCCCTTGTGATTATTATGAATAATACTACAGTGTATGAGGTAAGTGCCAGGCTATAAGAATTGGAAACATGAAATATTTCATAGTACATTTCATGCAATTTTCAACTCATCTCTCCTACTTGTTGATGAGTCACTTTATGCAATGCAATGTAGTGTTTATAGGGTTAATACGAATTAAAATCAACAGATATTCTGACAAGTACACTTATGTAATTAATATAACCAAAATAACATTAAAATGTTATGTTAAGAATCGTTTCCAATAGATGTCTCACACATAAAATAAAGCAATACGGGCGTTTGTTTACGTTTTTACCAAATAAACGTCTTATATTTTTCTCGAATAAGAAATAAAGAAAAAATTTACATCTTAATAAAAACTCCTAGTTTATCTTAAAAAAAAAACACTTTAAAATTTACAAAACTTTACTTTATAAGAGATATTCCACATACATAAATGTTTCTTTGACAAATTACCCCGATAATAAATAGCATGAATTACTTATTAAGATCTTTGTTTATCAAAAGCTCTCCATCCCATGCTTATCTTTCTTTTACTTTCGGTCTCGTTTTTATAGAGAAAGTGACATTTTAATTTTCATGGTATGGTAAGCAGCTCTTCTAGGAGAAGGACACTCCAAGATCAAATCATTGTTCTCTAGTCTTGGGTAGTGCCATAGCTTCAGTACTATGGTCTTCTACCGTCTTGGGTTAGAGACCTCTTGCTTGAAGGTACACTCGGGCACACTATTCAGTCTTGTTTCTCATCCTCTTGTTATTTTGAATTTTTCATCCTTGTGTTATTTTAAAGGTTTTATAGTTTAGGTATGAAAGAATTATTCTAATATTGTTATTGTTCTTAAATTTCTTTTGTAGTTTTCCCTTGTTTCCTTCCTTTACTGGGCTATTTTCCCTGTTGGAGCCTTTGGGCTTATAGCATCCTGCTTTTCCAACTAGGGGTGTAGCTTAGCAAGTAATAATAATAATAATAATAATAATAATAATAATAATAATAATAATAATAATAATAATAATAATAATAATAATAATAATAGCTCTCCATCGCATGCTTATCCTTTTACTTTCGCTCTCGTCTTTTAAGGTGACATTTTACATTTCATACATATTAGTCTTAATATTATGCACCTCAGATTAATTTTTTTTTTTTTTTTTTGGGGGGGGGGTGAGGCGTTTGAATTATGCTTTTTGAGTTATCCTGTGCATCTGACCCATTTCCTTTCATGCATTTTTTTTTCCTTCTTTTTAAGATACCGTATAACAACAGTTTTTGCTTTTGCTTCTTAACAATATACTAAAATATATTTATTTTTTATTTTTGAATGTTGAAATATACTTTTTTTTATTTCAAAAGGTTGAAATATACTTTTTTTTTGCATTTTAAAGATATATCAACAAGTATTTTTTTTAAAGACATATCAACTAACCTTTTATTTTGCTTTTTGAAGATATATAAAAATTCTTTTTAAATCTTATCAAAACTTCTTAAAATGATAGATCAGTTTTTTAGGTTTTAAAAAATCCATCATATTTAATTTGCTTTTTAAAGATATATCAACTATTTCTTTTCTCTTTAAAGATATATCACATATCAACCTTGCTTTTCTAAATGTTGTTAAGAGTTTATAACTCAGAACATTAAGTTAATTTAAAGAATTAAATGAAAATGGATTAGAAAAGCACTGCTTGTTGAGTTTTAGGAGATGGGTAAATTTTTCCCTTACAGAGCGAAGACTTCTTATACATAATTTTATACAGGAATGTCTCCATTTTTCAATATTTTATGAAATCTAAAGGCTGCATATAATGCTATTAAAAAGAAAAACAAATATCATTAAAAAACGTATTTCATGATAACGATTTCAGGTAAGACACCTCATCATATTCGGACATACGTGAGTCTTATGGAAATACAATGTTTTTTTCTCTGGATCTTACGGAAATACATGACGTTTTCTCTGGATCTTACGGAAATACATTATTATTTCGCTGGATCTTACGTAAATACATGACCTTTTGTCTAGATCTTACGGAAATACATGACTTTTTCTCTGGATCTTACGGAAATATTTTATTATTTCGCTATATCTTACGGAAATACATGACCTTTTGTCTAGATCTTACGGAAATACATGACTTTTTCTCTGGATCTTACGGAAATACATTATTATTTCGCTGGATCTTACGGAAATACATTATTATTTCGCTGGATCTTACGGAAATACATTATTATTTCGCTGGATCTTACGGAAATACATGACCTTTTGTCTAGATCTTACGGAAATACATGACTTTTTCTCTGGATCTTACGGAAATACATTATTATTTCGCTATATCTTACGGAAATACATGACCTTTTGTCTAGATCTTACGGAAATACATGACTTTTTCTCTGGATCTTATGGAAATACATGACTTTTTCTCTGGATCTTATGGAAATACATGACTTTTTCGCTGGATCATACGGAAATACATGACTTTTTCGCTGGATCATACGGAAATACATGACTTTTTCTCTGGATCTTACGGAAATTCATGACTTTTTCTCTGGATCTTACGGAAATTCATGACTTTTTCTCTGGATCATACGGAAATACATGACTTTTTCTCTGGATCTTACGGAAATTCATGACTTTTTCTCTGGATCATACGGAAATTCATGACTTTTTCTCT
This sequence comes from Palaemon carinicauda, assembly GCF_036898095.1. Taxonomy (NCBI): domain Eukaryota; kingdom Metazoa; phylum Arthropoda; class Malacostraca; order Decapoda; family Palaemonidae; genus Palaemon; species Palaemon carinicauda. The sequence continues at coordinate 48,818,085 of NC_090762.1, read as the reverse complement.
GGATCTTACGGAAATTCATTACTTTTTCTCTGGATCAAACGGAAATACATGACTTTTTCTCTGGATCTTACGGAAATTCATGACTTTTTCTCTGGATATTACGGAAATTCATGACTTTTTCTCTGGATCTTACGGAAATTCATTACTTTTTCTCTGGATCAAACGGAAATACATGACTTTTTCTCTGGATCTTACGGAAATTCATGACTTTTTCTCTGGATATTACGGAAATTCATGACTTTTTCTCTGGATCTTATGGAAATTCATGACTTTTTCTCTGGATCTTACGGAAATACATGACTTTTTCTCTGGATCTTACGGAAATACATGATCTTTTCTCTGGATATTACGGAAATTCATGACTTTTTCACTGGATCTTACGAAAATTCATGCCTTTTTTCTGGATCTTACGGAAATACATGACTTTTTCTCTGGATCTTACGGAAATTCATGACTTTTTCACTGGATCTTACGGAAACATATGACTTTTTCTCCGGATCTTACGGAAATACATGACTTTTCCGCTGGATCTTACGGAAATTCATGACTTTTTCTCTGGATCTTACGGAAATTCATGACTTTTTCTCTGGATCTTTCGGAAATACATGACTTTTTCTCTGGATCTTACGGAAATTCATGACTTTTTCTCTGGATTTTACGGAAATTCATGACTTTTTCTCTGGATCTTACGAAAATTCATGCCTTTTTCTGGATCTTACGGAAATACATGACTTTTTCGCTGGATCATACGGAAATACATGACTTTTTCTCTGGATCATACGGAAATACATGACTTTTTCTCTGGATCTTATGGAAATTCATGACTTTTTCTCTGGATCATACGGAAATACATGACTTTTTCTC
>NC_090762.1:48804721-48809721 GCF_036898095.1 Palaemon carinicauda | reverse complement strand
CTAATGGCGTTGATGAACAACTTTTATATTTAACTACAATTACAGTATATTCATTGCTTTATATTTATGGATAACATTCATTGTTTTCTACTGTTGATTATATTTTGAGGTGTTTTTATTACTGAAAAACATTAACGGAATTCTATTGCTGTTCAATGTCTTGTTTTATATTGTTGAAGAAAGTTGAGGCTGTTATTGGATATTAATAGCATTCTGTAACTGAAGAATATTTATAGTTTTATTTTTTATTGTTAAACAAAACTTTTTATTTCTATTGCTGAGCAACTTTCCCGGTTTTCTTTTTAGCACAAAAAAGAAAAAGAAAAAAAAAACGTAAACAGTATAAAAACAAGACATGCAGTCATTTACTAATGATAATGAATACATAGCTAAACCATGATAAATACTGATAGATATTTCTTTCAGATACTTTATGCTTTTTAAAGATATTTCGTCAATATTGCATTATTATTATTATTATTATTATTATTATTATTATTATTATTATTATTATTATTATTATTATTATTATTATCCAAGCTACGGCCCTTGTTGGAAAAGCAAGATGCTATAAGCCCAAGGGCTCCAACAGTGAAAAATAGCCCAGTGAGGAAAGGGAATAAGGAAATAAATAAACGATATGAGAAGTAATGAAAATTAAAATGAAATATTTTAAAAGAATTAACACCATTAAAACAGATATTTGATTTATAAACTAGCCTGTTCAACATAAAAACATTTGCTGCGAGTTTGAACTTTTGAAGTTCTACTGATTCAACTACCCGATTAGGAAGATCATTCCACAACTTGGTAACAGCTGGAATAAAACTTCTAGAGTACTGTGTAGTACTGAGCCTCATGATGGAAAAGCCTGACTATTAGAATTAAATACATTCCTAGTATTACGAAGAGGATGGAACTGTCCGGAAAGATCTGAATGTAAAGGATGATCAGAATTATATAAAAAAAAAATCTTATGCAACATGCATAATGAAATACTTGAACGACGGTGCCAGAGATTAATATATAGATCAGGAATAAGAAATCTAATAGACCGTAAGTTCCTTTTCAACAAATTGAAATGAGAATCAGCAGCTGAAGACTAGACAGGAGAATAATACTCGAAACAAGGTAAAATGAAAGAATTAAAACTTCTTCAGAATAGATTGATCACCAAAAATCTTGGAAGACTTTCTCAATAAGCCAATTTTTTGTGCAATTGAAGAAGACACAGACCTAATGTGTTTCTCAAAATTTGCTGTCGAGAATCACACCTAAAATTTTAAGTCATACAAAGTTAAAGAAACATTATCAATGCTGAGATCCGGATGTTGAGGAGCCACGGTCTTTGACCTACTTATAATCATACTTGAGTTTTGTTAAGATTCAACTTCATACCCCATAATTTGCACCATGCACTAATTTTAACTAGATCTCTATTAAGGGATTCAGCAACGCTAGATCTACATTCAGGATATGGAATTGATGCAAAGAGAGTAGTATCATCAGCACATGCAATAAGCTAGTTTTCTAGACCAAACTACATGTTATGTGTATATAGTATGAAAAGTAATAGGCCAAGAACACTACCCTGAGGAACACCAGATATCACATTCCTATGGTGCCCATCAACAACAACTCTTTGCGATCTATTACTTAAAAATTCAATAATAATGCTAAGAAACGACCCACCCGCACCCAACTGTTTGAGATTGAAAACAAAGGCCTCATGATTAAAACGATCAAAGGCAGCACTAAAATCAAGGTCAAACATACGACCTTCCTGACTACAATCAAGGCATTTCTTTACAGCATTGGAGACTGTACGAAGGGCATCACATGCTCCAAGGCCTTTACGAAAACCAAATTACAAACTAGGGAACAGTGTTTCTCATAACCAATGAAATTTGCCACGATTTTAACACTAAATAAAAAAACAAGACATATCGGAATTTTTTTTTGTAATCTCAATTTTGTAATATTCTCAACGTATTCTGGAGATTATGTAAGAACAAAGGGGTGTAAAATATATTGACGATCCCAGACGGAATATATGGATAAAATCGGGCTATAACTGAAATACGATTAGATAACAAATATCCAGACTAAACATTATAGACCTAATCCTTGGAAACCTCCTCGACTGGAAATCTCATTGGGTGTATTTCAAAAAAGAAATCCAACACTGCCCTGAGCAGAGCAACTATGAAGGTGTTTTATCGACTTTGATGTGACTACTGTATAAAACAGCAGTTTCCTCCGTTGAGATACTACCGCTAGAGAGTTATGGGGTCTTTTGACTGGCCAGACAGTACTACATTGGATCCTCCTCTCTGGTTACGGTTCATTTTCCCTTTGCCTACATACACACTGAATAGTCTGGCATATTCTTTACATATTCTCCTCTATCCTCATACACCTGACAACACAGATTACCAAACAATTCTTCATCACCCAAGGGGTTACTGCACTGTAATTGTTCAGTGCCACTTTCCTCTTGGTAAGGGTAGAAGAGACTCTTTAGCTATGGTAAGCAGCTCTTCTAGGAGAAGGACACTCCAAAATCAAACCACTGTTCTCTAGTCTTGGGTAGTGCCATAGCCTCTGTACCATGGCCTTTCACTGTCTTGGGTTAGAGTTCTCTTGCTTGAGGGTACACTCGAGCACACTCTCCTATCTTATTTCTCTTCCTCTTGTTTTGTTAAAGTTTTTATAGTTTATATAGGAGATATTTATTGTTGTTACTCTTCTTAGAATATTTTATTTTCCTTTTTTCCTTTCCGCACTGAGCTATTTTCCCTGTTGGAGCCCCTGGGCTTATAGCATACTGCTTTTCCAACTAGGGTTGTAGCTTAGTAAGTAATAATAATAATAATAATAATAATAATAATGTAATTGTCTCGTCTCAAACTCAAAAAGTTAGTTTTTGTACACAATGAAGGATTTGGATTAAGGACCATGGTTTAATAATTCTTTAAAGATAGAAATTACTGCAAGTTGTTATAAGGAAGCAACTCTATAAGTAAAGAGCTAATAAAGAGAATTGATGTTTATGTAAATACTCAAGATTCTCCATTTCTAACTCGGCGATTACGAACTTTTATAATCTTAGATAGTATTCGAACATTTAACCCAATAAGATAACTTTCTCCTCCTTTGGTAAAACACTCATACGTACACACTCGCTCACACCCATATTTACTTGGTCTAGTTAGCACTTGAGTAGCCAGCATTCAGTGCCTTTGAAGTCTGCTGTTTACTTTACTTAATAACTGAATGATTCATGGAATTTCGCCCATACTTATCGGTGCTAGTACTGGGGAGGCTATTCAAAGCCGGAGTGAAACTAGGGGTTTCTCCTGGGTAAAACTTTAAAGAGGATGTGCATCAGAATGCAAGAAATAAAGAGAAAACGGAGGCTAAGCGTAAGGCTAAGTGGATGCTGGAGTCTGCCGTACCCACTAGTGTCACCAAAAAAAAAAAAAAAAATAAACAAATAAATAAATAGATAAAATAAAAATAAAAAATCTGAGCGTGTACTTTTATATGTTTTTCCTGTTTCCTGCAACCTCTCATATGTTATACTAAAGTCAATTCTTTCTAGTGAAGAAGATTTGCACCGACTCGCAGCGGTGCCCTTTCAGCTCGGAAAAGTTTCCTGATCGCTGATTGGTTGGACAAGATGATTCTAACCAATCAGATAGCAGGAAACTTTTCCAAGCTAAAAGGGCACCGCTGCGAGTCGTTGCAAATGCGCCTTAATAGAAAAAAAAAATGAGTATAGTGTACCCGAGCCGTCAAAAACGACGCCTGATTATTTATATGGATATGTACACACGCTCACAAACACAGATTCAACCCTTCACACTCCTTCCCCCTTTCCTAACTACAGGCCGCTGGTTTGGCAATTTGAGGGACAATGTGGTTTCAGAGCGTACCGTACTCTTGTGATACCACCTCTCACCAGGGTATGACTACTTCCTATCCTCGTGAGCGTGACAGAATATATATATATATATATATATATATATATATATATATATATATATATATATATCAATATATATATATATATATATATATATATATATATATATATATATATATATATCAATGTTTATATATATATATATATATATATATATATATATATATATATATATATATATATATATATATATATATATTTTCCAGCTGTGGCCAAGTTGTGGAATGATCTTCCTAATCGGGTAGTTGAATCAGTAGAACTTCAAATGTTCAAACTCGCAGCAAATGTTTTTATGTTGAACAAGTTTACAGAAGTCCTTTTATAGTTTATATATCAAATATATGTTTTAATGTTGTTAATGTTCTTGAAATATCTTATTCTAATTTTCATTACTTATATTGTTTATTTATTTCCTTTCTTCACTGGGCTATTTTTCTCTGTTGGAGCCCTTGGGCTTATAGCATCTTGCTTTTCTAACTAGGGTTGTAGCTTAGCTAGTAATATATATATATATATATATATATATATATATATATATATATATATATATATACATATATATACATATATATATTATGTATATATATATATATATATATATATATATATATATATATATATATATATATAATAGTACCTTGTTATACGAGTTTAATCCATTCTAGACGCAAGCTAGGTGTCCAGACGTATCATGTGGGCTCCATGTGGGAGACAAAGAAAAATGAAAACAAAAATTATCAAAGTGAGGAGGATAAAAACAATCCCCAAGGAAATGTTCACATCTCACACAGAGACAAAAGAAGGAAAAAAAATAACTTAATGAAAGTTGTTGCAGTGTCATTGAATTGTAAGGGTCACAATACTAAAAAGTTAATGAGGGTTTTTGTGGGTTGGGGTATTGAATTGTAAGCGAGTCATACAAACTAAATACTTAATGAAGGTTGTTGCGGTAGTATTGAATTGTTTGAGTCATAAAATATAAAAAAAAAGTTAATAAGGGTTTTTTGCTGTG
>NC_090762.1:48797221-48799721 GCF_036898095.1 Palaemon carinicauda | reverse complement strand
TGAGGCAAATATCCATTACTTAGGCTTAGACCATGGTACGAGTAGGAAGAAACAACGTATGTGGGAGGAGACATCCATTAAGAGGATGGATTAAGGACTATCCGGATGAAGTAACAGTACTAAAAAGAGATCCCGATACTAGTCCTACCCTTGATGTTTTTGGGCCGATTTTGGTGGGTCATTTAGTCGGAAGTACGACGAGATAAGTATAGCATCATAGGGAAAGCTATCTTTGAAGGACTTGATGTCTTTTCGAAGAGAAATATCAGTTAGGGATGAGCCCATGTTTTCGAGAGAGAGAGAGAGAGAGAGAGGAGAGAGAGAGAGAGAGAGAGAGAGAGAGAGAGAGAGAGAGAGAGAGAGAGAGAGAATTTAATGGAAAAGAATCTGGCATAGTGATGTGTTTAATTATTTAGCTCAAAAATAATATTGCAAGTGAATTGCCAGAGATGCTGATAACTGTAATCATAGAAAAAACATTTTCAATTAAGTAAAATCAGTCAATCAATCAATCTGCTTCTCTAGTCTCTCTTCATTCTATGAAACTTTGATAAAAGAGAGTTGTTTTCTAATCTAGCAACTATACAGATTTCTAACGATTACAGAATATATTATTTTGGTTTTAAACAATTCAACTTTTAGTCAGAAATCAAAAATCCAAATTTATCAAACTTATATGGTAACTAGAGAAAGCACTGAATGCTTAAGTCCGCCACTGCAGCTTATTTCTAATGTTTAGGGTTAATTTGGTCTACCTTTTGCTCCATTTTGACCTTGATCTTTGACCTAGGACTTTCAAAATTTATTTACTTCAACATCTCAATTATTCCCTGAAAGTTTCACTACTTTATGAGTAAACTTGTGGCCAGGAAGCTGTTCACACCCTAAAAACAGACAAACGGGAGCGAAAACATAACCTCCTCCCAACTTTGTTGGCGGAGGTAATAAAGAACTTAAAGAAAATTAGATATTAAAAGCCCTTTCTTGATGTCTTACGTCATTCAGGTAGACTTATCCTATTCTGTTCCCTCTGGCCTTCGCTACAAAAGGGACTGCTGTTAGGAAACCAGATATTGAAAGAACCACATCACTAATCTGTGACACGTCCTTCGGGGCCAGACTTAATATTAACAAAACAATATCGACTCCCCGACGCCTCTCGAACCATCAAAAGACTTTGTCAAACTTCTTGGCTTTTAGGCAATTCATTGAAATACCATTGCACAACGATGATCCCACATAAAAGATGTAAAATATTTCAATATTTTGAATGTCTTGGGTCCCTTAAAATCTGCCTTTAAAGTGGATCATCCTGTATGAAGAGAGAATGGTTTATTGTATTTTCAAAAGTCTTGTTTACTCATATTTGCTCTCTCTCTCTCTCTCTCTCTCTCTCTCTCTCTCTCTCTCTCTCTCTCTCTCTCTCTCTCTCTCTCTCTCTCTCTCTCTCTCTCACTTATTTCATTTCTTATCAAGCGAAGAATTCAAGAATTTAATTTATTTCCAAAGTCAATCAAGCAAACAGCCATGTTCTGAATTCTTTCCACCCAATTAACACCAGTTACGTTCCATACAAAATGACTATATTGTTAAAAACATTCTTATTATTTTATCGAATCTGTATCAGTCCACGTATGTTATCTGCTTTAATTTAGCAAGTGTTTAATTAGGCTAATGTTTTACGTAATGTATAACAATCTATAAACAAAGCAAGTGTTTTTCACGTACTTAGTCGTATTTAGTCAGACAATAACTTGACCAAAATGACAACAAAGACGTTTTCAAGATGAGCAATGCATAGCAGGATCTCTGAGATCATAATATTCTCGGCCATCCCAGAGTCAATCCTTCCCGTCCTTGTTCCTTCGTTGTTATCGTCACCTTCCCCAAATAGACTCGTTTTTTCGTGGAGGACACTGGCGTCCACAACCTCCCACGCAACCGACACGGGTCGAATAATTGATCATCCCCAAATACCTTCTCAGCATCCACATTGTCCTGGAGCGTGAATGGGGCTGTTTCTCAGCCAGATATCCCTTGAGGATACTCTCACTTCCTCCTACAAACAGAATACTCGCTCACTGTCTCAGCCGAGGTATTAGGTTAAAGTCTTGATGCATCATTTGCCATGGCAGCTACACTTCAGTTAGGAAGCACACCTACATTGTCTTCCAGTATTAGAGGTTGTTTTTATAAACCTCAGTACGAAGATTTTAATACGGAATATATAGTTTTCATAATATATATATATATATATATATATATATATATATATATATATATATATATGTATATATATATATATATATATATATATGTATGTATATATATACATATATATATATATATATATATATATATATATATATATATATATATATATATATATGTGTGTGTGTGTGTGTGTGTGTGTGTGTGTGTGTGTAATATTTATGCATATATATTTGAATATATACATATACTATGTATATGGAAATATATAATACCTATACGCATGTAT
>NC_090762.1:48782221-48789721 GCF_036898095.1 Palaemon carinicauda | reverse complement strand
GTATGAGATTAAAGGTAATTCGCGAATTTGAAACGTGGAATGGATCATCTTGAAGGTAATTCACCTATTTGAAGTGCATTAGCTTAAAGGTAATTCCCATATTTGATGCGTAATAAATGTAGCGTATGCATGAGGGGTACGGACTGATGTAACTTGATGAAAAGTAATATCAACAAGAATTCGTAAGGAAGACCAAAATGAATTTGCCCTAACTTACTGGTCATATTGAAAGTACAAAATAAATGTGACGAAAGATATTATGGATTTGCCGAAATGTCTGGTACGTATAGCATGTATGAGATATGTATATTGCAGGGCAACACATGAATTAAGTATGAATGTTATTGCTGTTACAGAAGACAGTTAATACAAGTTGATGCAGTAAGAAACTTTTGTTGAAAGATAATACACGGTTATAAAGAAAGAGAGAGAGAGAGAGAGAGAGAGAGAGAGAGAGAGAGAGAGAGAGAGAGAGAGAGAGAGAGAGAGATTGTTTTTTTATAATCAGACTGAGATGAAGTCTAATTGAAGAGAGAGAGAGAGAGAGAGAGAGAGAGAGAGAGAGAGAGAGAGAGAGAGAGAGAGAGAGAGAGAGAGATTGTTTTTTATAATCAGACTGAGACAAAGTCTAATTGAAGAGAGAGAGAGAGAGAGAGAGAGAGAGAGAGAGAGAGAGAGAGAGAGAGAGAGAGAGAGAGAGAGAGAGAGAGAGAGATTGTCTTTTTATAATCAGACTGAGACACAAAGCCTAATTGAGGCTTGAAGTTTGGCTTCACATCTCAATAGTTCAATAAGACAAAGACAGTCTTAATAAGCAATGGAAAGTAATATGAGTTTGTCTTTAGTGGAGGAAGACTACGAAACACCTAATTAGCCCCAAAGTTAAATAGAGTAAAAGAAACTACAAACTAGCAACCGCTTCAAGCAATACAGTATTGTCCAAGATAGCAGACTAGTATAAGTTACATGGGTTGTAGTGGCCAATTGGAAAAGTCTCTGCCTAGTGATCTGCTGGACTGGGGTCCAAGTCTCGCTCAAGCTCGATAGTTTCTTGTAGTGTGTGCAACCACACCATCCTTGTGAGCTAAGGATGTGGGGCTTGGGGGAAGCCTATAGGTCGACCTGCTGAGTCATCAGCAGCCATTGCTTGGCCCTTACTGGTCCTAGCTTGGGTGGAGAGGGGGCTGATCATATGTATCGAGAGTGTCTAGGGAATTGTTACTGTTTAAAGGTTTAAAGGTCGCTCATGAATGGCAGAGGTAAGGGACAGTGACCTTTCCCTAGCAATCAAGACAATGCCCTAGATACTGACCAGATACTATATGATCAGCGCCCAAGCCTCCTCTCCACCCAAGCTAGGACCAGGGAGGGCCAGGCAGTGGCTGCTGATAACTCAGCAGATAGACCTATAGGCTCCCCCAAACCCTCCAACCTTAACTCACAAGGATGATAAGGTTGTAGACACTAATGACACTAACGAGTCTGAGCGGGACTCGAACCCCTGTCTGGCAAACATCAGACAGAGACGTTACCAATCAGGCCTCCACCATACACGAACAAACTTTAACACTTGAACATGAATGCTTATTCACTTATATCGGTGTCAATGACCTTCGGTGGCAGGATGCCAGAGAACTTCAAATCATTCATTCATTATTCACTTATATATTTTTTGCATGACGTCCTTTGTGCTCTTGTACTCCCTCCCTTTGTTATGATGATCACAATATCAGTTTCATAGCTCAAAGGGTCAATGTACCTTTAATGTGTCTGGTGAATTTAAAATTGACAAGTGTCCATTCCAAATCAAGCCTTAATAGCCCTCACTATAATTCGGTCCCGTCATAACTATGAATTTTTCATAGACAAACACATAAATGATATTCATTCTAATTTCCGAGAGACATTAATCCTGTCATAAAAAGAAATTGCTGGTGAAAATTACCTTTACCTTTAAATCTTATTTTCAAATTAATGAATCAGTAAGCATTCCTCTTATAGATAGAATTTAAGTTATCTACTCTTATATTTTATCGACGTTCTCTTAATTAATTATAATTAATCATGAAAAAAAAAAGCTTTGTAATTATGAAATTGATATTCAATGGCCATTTTTCTTTTCAAAGAAATAGTTAATGAACATTCCTTGTTCTTACATATTTATAAATCATAGATCTTACGTAACAACACTAGCCCCAAGATTTTTTTTTTTTTATTGAAAAAATCTCATTCATGATTTAATATTTCCTTCGAGCGTCTCCAAAAGAGAGCGCCATCATTAGTCAAGGCTGACAGCTTTTTCGGCGCCGATGTTGGGAGATCCGATGATTGATTGATCGCCAGAGTGGCTTTTCCGATTGGCGTTTCGAGTGAAGAATCATTCGTCAGTTCGTTGAAAGAGTCAGGCAAAGAACGAGGTGAAAGACTGGGGTTCTACTTATTGCAAATATTCATTAAAAATAAAAGACTAAATCTTGATAATTATGGTCTTGCAGAGAAAGACGTAGGGCAAAGTCTTAGACATTTAATTATTATTATTATTATTATTATTATTATTATTATTATTATTATTATTATTATTATTATTATTATTGTTGTTGTTGTTGTTGTTGTTATTACTTGCTAAGCTACAACCCTAGTTGGAAAAGTAGGGGCTTATGCCCAGGGGCCCCAACAGGGAAAATAACCAGTGAGGAAAGGAAACAAGAAAAAAATAAATATTTCAAGAACAGTAACAACATTAAAATGAACATTTCCTATACAAACTATAAAATCTATTGCTGTTACATAAAGATTTAGTAAATTCAATTACTATCGTTAAATAGGAAAATCTCAGTAATTCTATTGAGTGTTAATATATACTGAAATAATAAGTTATCTTACTCATTGTAATCATGTAACAGTAGAATAAGTAATGATTATTATTGTAATATTCTAGTCTGATTTCACGCTCATATTGTTGTGCTTTTTAGTTTAAGTAATAATAATGATAATGACAATGACAATGATAAGGATGAGGATGATGATTTCAACAACAACAACAACAACAATAATAATAATAATAATAATAATAATAATAATAACTGAGACGTCCTGCAATTACGTTACCTGCCCTTAATTTACATCCCCGATCTAACGTGACCTTGGGGGAGCCGTTATAAAGAAATGTAGGTGTTCCTGGTAGCGGGATAAGCTATAGGATCTGACTAGGAAAGCTCTTTACTATATAAATCTTTAGGGTAGTTGTTCCAGCGAAGGAAGGCCGTTCATTTATTCTAAAGGCCGAGAGGAATAACGAGATATTGTATTTTTATATATCAGTTTTGTAAATCATTGTGGGATACACTTTCTCTCTGCTCTTAGTCTTTTAAAGGTATAAATGTTGACCATGAATAGCTGAGGGAAGGGATAGGATAAAATCCTAGAGACTGACTAGATATACATATGATCAGCGACCAAGCCCATCTCCATTAAACTAGGCCCAAGGAGGGCCAGGCAATGGCTGCTGATGAAGCAGCAGGTAAACTTACAGGCTCCCTCAAACACCCCATCCATAGCTCACAAGGATGGTAAGGTTGCAGACACAAAAGACACTATCGATTTAATGCGGGTCTCTAGCTAACGCCCAACAGATTGCCAGGCAGAGACGTTTACAATAGGCTACGACAAGAGATATTACTTTAGAATGTACATTTTGGATATCCTATTGCGCCTTTGTATTGAGAGATCTTACTTTGGAATTTCGTTTTACGAAAACTCAGTAAAATACGCCTGTAAGATCACTTGTAGTTGAGAAAAATAACGTCCTTTTAGGGGGGATGGAGGTTGGCAAAGATAGGCCTCATGGGAATAATTACCTCATTCACATAATTTGGTCATTTTTCATCCGATATGATACGAAATCTTTTTATATAAAATAAATATTTTCTTATAATTCTAATAATAATGATTTTAATATTTTTATGTATATATATATATATATATATATATATATATATATATATGTATATATATATAAATATATATATATATATGGGTGTGTGTATGTGTGTCGCATTTTGAATAATGTTTACAATAAGATAAAAAAAAAAATTTTAAATGATTTAGTATGATATTGCCAATAATATTAATTCAACATTCAATATTCGAAACCTATGTATTTTGTCTTTACATTAAAATTATCTTCTTTTGCAACATATCCATTTCTAACTCCTTTTATTGATTTTCTCTTTCAGTTGTCTCATTTTGGTTACAAAATCACCATTGAGATTTCAGCTTTCGCTTTAAGACATCTTGAGGTCTCCCTAAGCTTCTCATCAGTTCGTATTCATCTCTTATTGATTTGGTTTTAGTCTGTCATCACAGTCCTCCTCCTTGTCATTCTGTATCTAAAATATCTTCTTTATGAATATTATTATTCCCTGGTTTATCATATTTTGTTTATGTATATTGTTTTGAAACAATATCCAACAGATTTTGTAAATTTGAAACAATATTCCAACAGATTTTTGTAAATTTGAGAACAAAGCCCTTAGAAGAATATTGGGAGTTGAATGTCAGAACAGGACAAGAAATGAAACTATAAGAGAGATTACTCGAGTGTCATATGTGGGTGAGATCATTGTTTGGGCATGCTCTTCGCACTCCCCAAAATAGATTAGTTCATCAAACATTCAACTGGGCTCCACAAGTCACTAGAAGAGTTAGAATACTAAGGCCTACAAGGCTGAGGACTATGAAACGTGAAGTATGAGAGAAGTATTGAATTAAAAGCTCAAGATGTAGACGACTGGCGAAATCTAACGGAGGCCCTTAGAGTCAATAGGCGTAGGAGAAGATGATGATGATGATGATGATATTGTTTTGATATCTTTTTATGTTCTGAAGCTATTTTATGTGGAGATGCACCCTTGTGTCACCATGATTACTTCTGACGATTAGCTTATTTTTCCCTTCTGTTTAAGGCGCAATTAGAATCACTGAGGCCCTCACAACGAATAAATGTCATTTCACAACGTTTATATTCTTTTAGTTTATAAAGAAATGAAGGAGATATTTAATTTTTGTTCTACGATGCCCTAGTTTCACACGCTTACATTCAAACTGGAATGGGATTCATTCACACTAACAATATCTACTACAACTGGAAAATATTTCATTCAGACGAGAAAATAAATTACGGATTGCATACAATTAATTAAAATTGTAGTAGAATGATTTTATTGGAATAAAATTCCATCGTATCATTGGATAATTTACTCCAACCATAAATATGCAAATAGGCAAATGATTAATCAAAACCGCAAAGAAAAATAGTTCACTGAAACTGGAAAAGAAATTGCTCAAATAGATCAAGTAAAATGACGTCTGTAATTTTTAAAGACAGTCCAATTTTGGCATGTTGGTTTTCAACCGCTATGGCTATCATATCGATTAACATTCGTAGACATTACTGACCTTCTAATCATAAATTTGTTCTTATAGTTTTAGAATTCTTTCTTCTACGAGAAAAAAAAAACTATATCAAAGCTATTAACTCAAAAAATTATTTGTCACATCAATCTATTATGAAATGACGGAATGAAATTCATCGTTCATATATAAAAAGTTGATATTTAATCCTTTTTTAATATTATTACCATATATTTGACATATAAAGAATTTACTTACCTTACACTTGAAATATTAACAGCATTCTTTCACGTACGGAGAATGATTTTTACACCTATAGGTTTTTTCTAAATTTTCTCGTAATTATAGGCCTTAACAGGATACAGAACTTGTAAAGTAATTTTAATGAGGATCTTGACTAAAAGTAAAAAAAAAAAAAAAAAAAAAAAGAAGTAAAAAAAAAGCCTTCAAAATCATGATCCTTTTCTTAAATAAATTTGTTAGTGATCTAGTTAATAATGAACACTCTTTCCTTCGTCTATAACAATATTCCCTTATGCGTTTGTTACGAGGCCTGAAGAAGGTACGAGTGAAGGACCTGCTCGATATGAAATGATTTCATAAAACGACTAGATTTTTATTTATAGGCTTTCTAGGTAACACATAAGGGTGAGAATTACACGTATAAATTCAACGGCTTTTGTCAATACGGTTGACAATGACATAAAAATTTACAATATAATAATATGATGACAACAGTTCTTCAAATTAGCGTGTTGCATTTCAATGGTTTTTATCAATAATGCTGACATTGACATGAAAATTGATTATAATAACGGTAATGAAAACAGTTGCAATTAGTGTGTTATATTCAACGGCTTTTGTCAATAAGGTTTACATTGGCATAAACATTGACAATATAATATAGGTGATGAAAACAGCTCTTCAAATTAGCGGGCTGACTTTAGCATAAAAATTGACTATTATAACGGTAAGAGAAACAGTTGAAATTAGTTTTATGTTTAAAGGCTTTTGTCAATAAGGTTGACATTAGCATAAACACTGATAATTTAATAGTGATGAAAACAGAGTTCAAATCATGACATTCCGCGGCTTTTATCAATAACGTTGACATTGGTACAAACAATGAATACATAATAACGGTGACGAAAAACGAACAAATTAGCGTGTTACATTTCAAATGGCTTTTGTCAATAAGGTTGACATTGGCATAGAAATTGGCAATTAGATAACGGTAATGAAAACAGAGTTGGAATTACTGTGTTACGTTTAACGACTTTATAAGAACACTTAGACAGAATATTTCTCTTTATTTATTTGTCTGCTTGCTGTATGATTATTACACGTTGCTTATAGGAACCTCCCTCTTTTTAAAAGAACCTGTCGAGAAGTTGAGCATTTTGATGAGTCAATGAGATGGTAACTAGCTAAAAAAAATATAGTTTCTATATACTTATATCAATATCACTCTCACAATTAAATCGATAGACTAAGATGAGAAAACAACAAAAAGGAACAAAGGCACACAAATGTGCATGAAAACACGCACAAATTTGTATACTCAAGCAATCATTTCCAAACGCAAATACGAACAAGTACACATGCACGGAGACTCGCGCACAGACACACCCTTTATCAAGGGAGTCTGGTCTCGCTTTTAATTTTCTTTGCTTGTTTCTCTCACTTAGGCAATTAGTTCTGCTGTACTCTGTCCAAACTGAAGCTCGTGCTACAGAATGGAGAGGATGATTTAAAATAAAAGCTATTCTTTTATGTATAAAGTCTCTTGTGCATTCTTTAATTTGAATTTCTTCATTCACACTGGCTGCTCTAAGATTAAAAATTACTGTTGGCCAAAAAGTACTTCGATTCACTTATTTAGTACCACTAGAAATTCACATGAATAAATATAAATACCATATATGTAAAATAAAAAATAATTCATGGAAATTTACTATGATGTATATATGTTATAAACTGTAAGATTGTAAATGTGCATTTCATAATAAAAGATAGAAAAAATAAACCTATCTTATTCAAAGAAAAAAGTATTTTCCTCTTTCCAAAATGCTTGAATGTTTGAATGAA
>NC_090762.1:48749721-48779721 GCF_036898095.1 Palaemon carinicauda | reverse complement strand
TACATACATATATGATATATATATATATATATATATATATATATATATATATATATATATATATATATATGTGTGTGTGTGTGTGTGTGTGTGTGTGCGTCTATACATATATAAGATATATATAAGATATATACATGTATATATTTATATGCGCCTTTTAGAGGATAGAAAGTTATAAAAGCTAAAAGATCACCTTCCTTTCAAGTCAAGATCAGAATAACCTAACAAAACGAAAATCAAATACAAATTTTGAATAACTCCGTAGGAATCCAAATAACCCCACCTCTTGAAGAATGGAATGTTAAAAATAAAAACAAATTTTCAACTTCCTTTTCTTGGCAGTTTCATAAAAAAATAAAAGAAAAAAGAATATATTTTTAGCTTAGCTTCAATCTGTGTACCATATAAAGTCGACTCCAATAACATGTCTCTCAATATATTGTCGACAAAGACTTCAAAAGTATTTCGCCAGTACAAACACACACGCGTACCAAGCGAAAATGTTGCACGAGCAAGAACCTGGGTGATTCCAGTGTTGACGCTTCATGCAAAGCTTGGCATCGAGGTTTCAAAAGATGCCAAACATGAATTTTTGTGTAGTTTAAAAGTTTACAGGATTAAAGGTCGCTCATGAATGGCAGAGCAAGACAATGCCGTAGAGACTGACCATATATACATATGATCAGCCCCCAAGCTCCCTCTTCACCCAAGCAAGGAGGTCCAGGCAATGGCTGATGATGACTCAGCAGATAGATCGATAGGCTCCCCTAAACCCTCCATTCATTAGTTCACAAGGATGGTGAGGTTGCAACGACCTAAGGAACTAACGAGTTTGAGCTGGACTCGAACCCCAGCTTGGCGATCCCCAATCAGGGACGCTATGACATCGGCCACCACAATTTGGATCAATTAATAGTTCTTAATGGGACAAGAAATCAAAGCAAAATATATACATTGTCGTTGCTACTAATGGTCAAGTTCCTGATATATCAAAGAAGGGTATCTTTGTGCTATTAATTCTTTCATATTAAAAGGCAGGGGCGTAGTAGCATTTTTCGGGTGGAGGGGGAGGGTGGACTAAAGTATGTAAAGGCTCTGACGGCGAGGAGTCAGGTGGGTTGATTTCAAGTCCAAGTATAGATTCCTGAATTTAACTGGTATATCTACAGTGGACTTGAAATGAGCTTACCTCGTTCTTTATAGGTCAAATAGTAAAGTCGCCCATGCAGGCATTGTTTCGTCTCAGGGCATAGGGTCGAATCCTTGGCCAGCCATATGCTTTTATCAATAATCAATTTCCCGTGGCTATACATTCCACAGAGAAGAATTCGAAATTAAATGTCACTGTGATATATATTTTCATTGATTAAAATCACGAGTGTTTATATATATATATATATATATATATATATATATATATATATATATATATATATATATATATATATATATATATATATATATATATATATATATATATCAAATAGGTTACAAATACTTCTTGATGTCCAATTCGCTCTGCCTTTAATGATGAATATTTCTGCCTTTTCAAGGACTCAAACCTATAACCAATAGAAATATGGATAAACATTTGACTCTTTAGACCAGCCTTATATTTATTCCCATTTCTATCGATCATAGGATATTTGTAACTTATGTGAAAATTGTTTTTAATACTTTGAAAAAAAATCGATAAACCTTTCTTGACATCTTTGTTACCCTTTCCATAAAAAAAAAAAAAAAAATGACACCTTTCTTGTGATTTACTGGCAATGATTTAAACTGACTTTGATATCGTTACAGAAGAAACCCTTCCTTTGAAACAAACTTTTGTATAGAGAAAAACTTTATTTATATTCTCATTAGACCCGGGGACATTATTAAATGTGTGCTTACATCATCGTCTCTCTTAACTATCATCTTCAACTCTGCCCAGCACGAAATTCCTTAAAAACACCGCGATCAATATTCGTCCTAATAAAAATAAATGTTGACAAATAACTGTCACATATCTTTAATAGCTTAATGCAACATCTACACTTCACCTATATAAATGAACATTGACTCTTCCTGTTATATGTATACTCCATCTCTTCCGATTCATTTACAGAGATCATCAGCTTCTCTCTCTCTCTCTCTCTCTCTCTCTCTCTCTCTCTCTCTCTCTCTCTCTCTCTCTCTCAACGATCTTTCAGAATCAGGTTTTTTATATTCACAATTGGCCTATCATTGACTTGTGAAGCCGTTACTGGTAAGGGAAACAGTTTTATATATATATATATATATATATATATATATATATATATATATATATATATATATATATATATATATATATAAATATGTGTGTGTGTGTGTGTATACGTATATATAAATATATATATATATATATATATATATATATATATATATATATATATATATATATATATATATATATATATATATATATATGTGTGTGTGTGTGTGTGTGTGTGTGTGTGTGTGTGTGTGTACTTAGTGGATTCTTTTAACTTATATTGAACCAAGACGCGTCTTTACTAACATGGATACATTTACTAAGGAAATGATGATAAGGTTTATTCTATAACTTATTTACACTCTGGAACGCCCTTATTAAAAAAACAAATTCGCAGGTGGATGACACAATACAGTCAGGGGTTTTCGAAGACAGAAATGTGACCATTTTCTTTTCCATAATTCGATTTTTCTATGTAGATTGTGCTGATTATAAGAGCATCAAATTACACCATAGTCATGCACCTTGTAGCATACAACTATCACTCCTTTAATGATTTGAATCTGTAATGAATAATGATATTCTCCATTCAAGGAAATTCATTTGGCAGCGCTGTTTCAAACTCGTCCCACAAACCTTAACTATGCTGATGATTGTTACCTTGGTCACTTGTACAGGGACAGGACTTACAATCCATGTGTTCTGATGAAAAAAGGAAATACTAAACACTTTTATAAGTAAACTCAGGTTGCTTCCAATAACATATGAAAAATTCACACCATTTTCTGATAAAAATATTCATTCCTAATAAGCAAACGATCGTTGGACAATTTACCAACTATCACTTCTCTAGCCTCTACCTTCCTATCCCACTTTTTGGACACACGTGGTCTTCAAATAATTGACTATATTAGTTGGGACAAGGGACTTCTAAGGCCATCTATTGGCGGTAAAGTAAAACTCGTTACGATATATGGGCGGGAGCAAGGAGTCTGCATAATTATGCCTTTCGGAATATAGCAATATTGTTAATCTACGTAGTTTTTACTAATAATACGCCATACTATGAAACATATAAATTATGTTTAGGTTTCATATAAAGATTATTGAGCATTAGATGAAATGACTGCGTAATTACTTGATTGTCCCACTAACTTCAGTACCTGTGGTATTCTGACGAACCCCCCCTTACCCCAAAATATAACTGAACTAACAATTGTTTGCTAAGGAAATATTTCTGTGATATTTATGGTGAAATCTGTAATTTCCTAAGAATCAAGCTGTTGGCAGACAATTAGGAACATCAAGTTCACGTGCTTCTGTTTTACATTATATTTTGTGCCCAAATAGCAACAGAAATGAAGAAATAAAAATTATAATTAGTGGATGATGGAGGATGGTTAGCAGTTTGATACTCTACTGTTAACTCCATCTATTGACCATGAAAATAAACAATGTGCAGAGCTCTTTAATCCTTGTGTTCGGGAACCTTCCTTAACATTATTTTGGTTTTAAAATAGCCTACTTAATTGGAATTGAATATAATTTATATCTGGCACACATATTTCTATCAATCTATCATCCTTTTCCAATTTGATATACTCATTCACATAAATGAAGCAAGGGACGTGTGCTACCATCTTTGACAAGAAGTGGAAACACTCGGATTCTATTCAAATTTGGAGAAGTGTGTCATTACTGAAACATACTTTCGTTTTTTTTTTCTTTTCAATAAATGCATCAAATTCAAATAATACTATTTTCCATCAGATTTTTAGGCTCTAAGTTATGGTAATTATATGTATAATATAGATGATGTGTATTAAAAAAATATATAGAGAAGATCCTAATGTTCTAAAACCAAAGACTTGGAACTCGGCCATAAAATAAAAAATCTTGAGTTCAACCAAAATATCTATGTCTGCAGCGAATACGTTCTTTGCTATTCATAAGCCCAATTATAGATACCAATCCTCTATAAAGTATATCTTGTTACATGTACCAGGGGCGTAGGATCGTTTTTGTTTCGGGTTGGAGGCTAAAGTTTGAAAAAGCAAATGTAGGAATTAACATTATGGGGAATACCTTAACAACTTAAGATTTCCAGATGATTTAGTTCTGTTTAGTGAATCATGGGAAGGAATTGCAAAAGATGATAGCAGATTTGAATAAAAAAAAATTTGTAGGACTTAAAATGAATATGAACAAAACTAATATAACATTCAATGAAAATACAGAGACAACAAATAAGGGTTAAGTTCGAGTTAACGAATATACATACTTAGGACAGAAAGTACGTGTTTCCAAAGGACACAGAGGCCACGATGGATAAGCATGGGATAAAGAGATGTTCTTAAACGCAAAGTTATTATAAAAAGTAAAATGCCACTTTCTCTAAAAAAAAAAAAGTATTTAATCAGATGGCAAAAAGTTAGGGGGATAGACCCCCAGCCCCCTACTCCCGAAAGGTATGAACACATTTGAATTATAGAACCAGAGCAATATTTCAATACCATTTCAACACACTCATATACATATACATGCACACACACACACACACACACACATATATATATATATATATATATATATATATATATATATATATATATATATATATATATATATATATATATACCAAGGCACTTCCCCCAATCTTGTGGGGTAGCCGACATCAACAAATGAAACAAAACAAAAAGGGGACCTCTACTCTCTACGTTCCTCCCAGCCTGACAAGGGACTCAACCGAGTTCAGCTGGTACTGCTACGGTGCCACAGCCCACCCTCCCCCGTTATCCACCACAGATGAAGCTTCATAATGCTGAATCCCCTACTGCTGCCACCTCCGCGGTCATCTAAGGCATCGGAGGAAGCAGCAGGGCCTACCGGAACTGCGTCACAATCGCTCGCCATTCATTCCTATTTCTAGCACGCTCTCTTGCCTCTCTCACATCTATCCTCCTATCACCCATAGCTTTCTTCACTCCATCCATCCACCCAAACCTTGGCCTTCCTCTTGTACTTCTCCCATCAACTCTTGCATTCATCACCTTCTTTAGCAGACAGCCATTTTCCATTCTCTCAACATGGCCAAACCACCTCAACACATTCATATCCACTCTAGCTGCTAACTCATTTCTTACACCCGTTCTCACCCTCACCACTTCATTCCTAACCCTATCTACTCGAGATACACCAGCCATACTCCTTAGACACTTCATCTCAAACAAATTAAATTTCATTCCCCACAACTCCGATCCATACATCACAGTTGGTACAATCACTTTCTCATATAGAACTCTCTTTACATTCATGCCCAACCCTCTATTTTTTACTACTCCCTTAACTGCCCCCAACACTTTGCAACCTTCATTCACTCTCTGACGTACATCTGCTTCCACCCCACCATTTGCTGCAACAACAGACCCCAAGTACTTAAACTGATCCACCTCCTCAAGTAACTCTCCATTCAACATGACATTCAACCTTGCACCACCTTCCCTTCTCGTACATCTCATAACCTTACTCTTACTCACATTAACTCTCAACTTCCTTCTCTCACACACCCTTCCAAATTCTGTCACTAGTCGGTCAAGCTTCTCTTCTGTGTCTGCTACCAGTACAGTATCATCCGCAAACAACAACTGATTTACCTCCCATTCATGATCATTCTCGTCTACCAGTTTTAATCCTCGTCCAAGCACTCGAGCATTCACCTCTCTCACCACTCCATCAACATACAAGTTAAACAACCACGGCGACATCACACATCCCTGTCTCAGCCCCACTCTCACCGGAAACCAATCACTCACTTCATTTCCTATTCTAACACATGCTTTACTACCTTTGTAGAAACTTTTCACTGCTTGCAACAACCTTCCACCAACCCCATATAACCTCATCACATTCCACACACACACACACACACACACACATATATATATATATATATATATATATATATATATATATATATATATATATATATATATATATATATATATATATATATATATATCCACACTTAGATACACCCTCACACAAACACATATGCATATACAGTATATTCTGTACACACATAAACACACACACACACACACAATATATATATATATATATATATATATATATATATATATATATATATATATATATATATATATTTATATATATACATATATATGTATATATATATATATATATATATATATATATATATATATATATATATATATATATATATACACTGTAAGGCAATTAGAGATATTCGATTAGACATAAACGACTTCAAGTTTATCAAGCAAATATGGGAATCCAGACATTCTAAATATAAAACATGGCTGACTTGAAATGCTATAGAAATAGAGTTATCACGAAATAAAAAAAAGAAATTTAATTTTGGAAAAATAAGAATACGTTAAACGAATAAGAGAAATGGCGCCCTTGGCTATTATTTCACGGGGCGTGATTCACCTCCATGCTTTGCTGCCTTTTGTCCAGGGGAGAAAAGGAAATAAGAGATAAAGAGAATACAAAGCAGGGGATGAAGAAAATGAAGAGGAGCGAAGAATGTGAAAAAAATGGAATAGGAGATATATAAAGAAATAATGGGAGAATACAAAGTATTTAAAGAATACGAAGTAGACGACAAAAATTTATGAGGTAGACGAAGAAGAAAAAGGAAAAGAAGAAAAATTAAAATAATATGCTGAACGAGGAGAAAACAAAGATAATCTAATCGTAAAATTAATAATGATAATAAAATTGATTATGTAAACAATAAAAGTAAAAAAAAAAAGTAAACTTGCTATCGAAGGAAAATGCACGCGTGAAGTATTCCTTCTAAAGGCCGCTTATGGGACTGAAAGGGGAGGAAGGGGGGGAGGGGGGGGATTTAGAGATGCTGGAACTGTAATGTCGAAAACCCCATTGAAAAGCATAGGAAAATCAATCATCTTAATTTTCCCTCTCCCGTTTTCATCTGGCATAATTAATGTTTCTCATGTGTTCGTTCTTAATGGGAAAAGAGACATGTATCATTGTGTCTTCATTAGAAGGAAAATTAATGTGAACAAATTGTTCTTGGAGGGATCTCTGGTAACGCGATAGACAAATCTTTATTCACGAAATCTCACTAAAAAATTGTATTTTAAAGATAATTATCATATTTTTATTAAATTTAATTTTAATAATAGGAAAAAAATCATTCCTGATTTCTGATTGACACACTCTTGCGTATAATATCAATATTAGATGATGACAGACTTGTATAATCATAT
Organism: Palaemon carinicauda; assembly: GCF_036898095.1. NCBI lineage: Eukaryota > Metazoa > Arthropoda > Malacostraca > Decapoda > Palaemonidae > Palaemon > Palaemon carinicauda. The sequence continues at coordinate 48,772,203 of NC_090762.1, read as the reverse complement.
TTCAGAGTAATGTCTATGAAGTTTCTTGTGCGTTAAAAGTTTTCATTTCTGTAAAATGTCGGTTTGAAAAACGAAATGATTTAATTTAAAGATAAAAGACTAGTTCTTAACCACAAAACAAATCCTTTACTGGCTTCTAAATGTTTAACATATTCTTACAGATAGTATCAACACACTTGTACAACGATATTATATATAAATTTCTATAAGGTTTCTTGTACGTTAAAAGTTTAAATTACTGTAAAATGTCGTTTCGAAAAATGAAATGATACATCTGGTTATTCTTAATTTGGTTTCTCACAAGTATATTTGATTTTGTAAAGAGCATTTAGAGCATTTTATTCTGTAAAGTATTTTTGATTCTGCAAAGAAAACATGCTGCATCTGTTAAGTACAATTGAATTGTGGTAAGAACATTTGAAATCTCTTCATTACATTTGTATTCTCTTGAATACCAAAGAATTAAGTTCATTTCGAGTCTAAAAAGAGAATATTTTACCTCTGTAGTGTCTTTGTAGTGATGCTGACTTTTCATTTAGTTGTGAGGTAAAATTCCAGGGAAATTTTTGAAATTTTCATCTTATATTTTACTCGCATCAAAAAACATCTCAAGATTTAAAATCTCAAAAGGCAAGTACTGTACAATGGTAACGCCGTTGCCTAGTATTCGCATGGCAGCAGATCGATCCCAGCCCGGGACCACGAGTTTAAGCTGCTTACTGGGGAGGATATTGCTGTGGTTGGGCACCACAGTGGGGGATTGGGCTTAACCGGCTGACGTTCTGGCGAGCGTCTAGTAGGATGATACTGGAACTGAAACCAGGCACCTTTACCTTTAGAACAATAAAATTTGTACCTTTCTCTTGAAATGGTATTGCGGAATATTCTATTGTGCCAATTAGCCGTCTCTGATTCAGAGAGGAATAAAAGGATAAAATATTTTGGCCAAAAATAAATTTAATGGAATACATCTTATTTGAGTTTCAAAGGTGCAATTTTTACAAGAATAATTAGCTTGTCTTTTTATACATAACCTTAGACTTCATTGTATTGTCTTTATTTTTCGGTGGTGAATATATAATTAGCTAGCTATTATTTTTCTATACAAAGACAAGAATAAGACAAGATGGGAAGAAATTATATTGCTTAATCCACTTTATTAAGCCTACGAATATAAAGATGAAAATATTTTTTGAATAATTGAAAGGAATTTTCTTGAATAGCCTTGGAAAGTCGTCCCTCATCAACAATTGTATTATTATTATTATTATTATTATTATTATTATTATTATTATTATTATTAAATGCTAAGCTACAACCCTAGTTGGAAAAGCAGGGTGCTATAAGCCCAGGGGCCCCAACAGGGAAAGGAAATAAAGAAAAAGAAAATATTTTAAGTATAGTAACAACATTAAAATAAATATTTTCTATAAAAACTATAAAAACTTCAACATAACAAGAGGAAGAGAAACTAGATAGAAGTGTGCCCGAGTGTACCCTCAAGCCGCCATTAATCATCTTTTCATTCTTGTAAATTGCTTTTATCTGTGAATCGCGAAGAACCTCAAGGCAATCACAAAGCATAAAGGATCTAAGGACCACCTTGAACTAATTCAAGAAAATATAATTTTTTTCCTTCCTCTCTTGGATTGCTTCGGGGCAAAAAGACATCGGCCCAAGGAGAATATGTATATGATCTATGTCGGTATGGATGATATATTCTTACTTATTTTTTCATGGTCTCCTTTTTTTACTCAGACCTGATAATACCCCTTCAGGAGATTGATTTTCAAGAATATTCTTATCCCTAGGAGTCAATTAGGTAAGTCCTCCATGTTAATTAGAGAGTACGGTTTTGGCACTGAACTGTTTGAATATCTGAAGAGGATGTGGAAAATATACCGCAAATTTCTTATCTACTGGAAGGTCATAAAGTTAGAAAAGATTTTTGGGACATTTTCGAATTAATTTGTTTTATTTTTGTTTCAAGATAATTGCGTGCTTACCTGATGATCGTTACAGTTTCTGGGAGACTAATTTTTCTTAGGCCGTCAAGCTGTCAATGTGATACGCTGATAACGATATGAATATACTCTAATACTGCTATGAAAGGCATCTGTTCATTTTTTTTTTTTTTTCAAAATGCATCTTCGAATTACTTATATGTAAAACAGATTACTGATCTGCTATCGAAGAAAACCTTTACATTTCTTTGCTATGTCCGTCACATTAAATAACTCGGCGGATTTATTGACTGTTTACTACTTTCATTTACTCGACAAAGTACTTAAGATTTGTTCCTTACATATGCCCGGTTATCAAAGTACTTTTATTATGTTCAACACATGGATTACCTTGTCAAAGTACTTCTGTTGTGGTCTTCACAGCCATTTTCTTTCCAAATAATTTTCATTACGCTCCTCATATTTACTTGTGTTTAAGTTTAAAGGTTCAAATGCCGCTTATGACTGATTGATTGATATGAGGTTTTCTGGCATCCTGATAAATGGCAGAGGCAAGGGACAGTGACATTGCCCTATCGAGTAGGACAATGCCCCTAGAGACTGACCATATATACATATGATCAGCTCCCATGCTAGGACCAAGCAGGGCTAGGCAATGGCTGCTGATGCACATAGACCTATAAGCTCCCCTAAAACCAAACCCCCTCCTTAGCTCACAAGGTTGGTGAAGTTGCAGCGATCAAAGGAACTAACAAATTTGAGTAGGACTCGAACCCCAGTCTGGCATTCACCAGACACGAACTTTACCGCATCGGCCACCACAATATCAATGTCATCGCATTCATTAACTCGACCAAGGTTAATGAAGGTATGCGAACAATTTCATACTTCTATAACGTACATCATATTCACATCATGTTCCACGAAATTTTCTATGCTATTCGCCGATCATCCTCTAAAGTCCTATCTTTCCAGTTGGCACATTAATCCCCTTGAAAAAAAAATATCTTCTCATAATCAAACCAGTAATGGGCAAATGCTAAGATCATTTTCTTCGAAAGCGAAACATTAAGGATTTTTTCCTTTAAAAAATTCTATCTTTAGTAAGTCTCGCAAGAGGTGATTAGCGTTCATGTAATTAATAGTTAGAGAATGTGAGAAGGTGAAATAGCCAATACCTCGCGCCCTAGCTCAGCACATTAGGATATTAAAATCCTGTGCTTACTCACTTTTACTGAGCGAAATTGCATTTTATTACAGCAGGCGCGAACACACACATACACACATAATACATATTACAATTGTCAAGATAAAATATTGTTCATACAAATGTAACACTTCAACAGTATATATATATATATATATATATATATATATATATATATATATATATATATATATATATATATATATATATATATATATATATATATATATGTGTGTGTGTGTGTATGTTTGTGTGTATGTATATGTGTGTGTGTATGTATGTATGTATATATGTATATACAGTGTATCTATATATATATATATATATATATATATATATATATATATATATATATATATATATATATATATATATATATATATTGGCCATAAAGGACGCTATACAAAAGCGCTAATTCGAAGAGATTAACGAGTTCGAAACTCATCCTTAATGCAGTTACAAATGCAAGGCAAGATTGTTCCCTTTTAACTCGCTATTTCGATCAGTTTCGTTTAGTGTATTTTAATGATTCACAAAGTGTTCACTGTCGTTGTAGCCGGCGGATCCATATCGCGGCGATGTACGAACAAAAAATGTAAAGTTCGACTTAGAACAGACAGCACAATGACTGAAGTAATTACTCAAAGACAGTGCGAACACAATCATGACAAGGATGCCAAAAATATTAGAAAGACAGCAAATACGTGCAACAGTGAAAAGAAAGGTAACTGACGACTTGTGGGCAAGGCCTTCAAAGCTAATTAGAATTGAACTATAAAAACTTCTCTGACCATGAACTTGAATCTACTTATATAAGATAGATTGCACAATCATTATACAGAGAGCAGCGAAAGGTGTAATTCTATGACTATTTCTACAACCAAAGCTTAAAATTTTATCCTGGAAAATAATCCTGAAACAAGTCTGGTTATTCTTTCATGTACAGCTGGCTTCATTAGTTCCGGTACACTTCACGTGAAGCTAAAGAGAAGTCAGTGTACCGGAACTAATGAAGCCAACTGTACAACAAATCAAGAATTTTTGACGCAGATGAGGAGATCTTCGTATTTAGGACTTTACATAGAGTATGTAAAGGACATTATATTTCATTGTATGCTTTATTACTAGGTCAAACTGAGGTTTATAGAAATGTGTAGACGTGTTTGATTGATATTTGTTCAGCTAGGAATCTACTCCTAAAGCCCTCAGTGATACATGCAGATTTTGAAGTTGCCATGCGTACTGTTCTACGACAGTCATCAAATGTTACAGATTCCATTTGAGATAGGCATGGTGCCAAAATCTTCAGAATCTTGGACTAGGTAATGAGTACAAAGACAACACCAGTGACATTGGCTTGTGGCTAAAATTATCGTTTGGATTCCATTTCGTTGCCCCTAAGGAAGTTGAAGATGGCTTTGTGGATGAGCTTATGGTAGATGCACCTCAGGATGTTAGATGTACACTTTTTGCGGACTTTCTTGTTAGCAATTATATATCACTAAACTCAAGATATCCTCCATTGCTTTGGGCTGAAACTCCCTCACATACCAAGCGTTCAAATAATACTGCGGAATCTTTTCATGCTCATTTTAATGAGCATTTTTATGCATCCCATCAATCTGTATATGTATTGCTTGACGTTCTAGTGAAGCCCCAGAGTAATACCTACATAAAGAAGTGGAGTATCAATAGATCTGCAACAACCAGGAAGCCTGAACAAAACAGGAACGAGTGAGTATGCTATTTCCCAGAACAACAAATATATGTCAGAGAGAAGTAGTCAGACACAATTATATGGAGAGATTGGGTAACACATTCGGAGCAAATACAAAACTGTAATAATCAAGTTGTATAACGAATATCTTATAATATAAACTTTTTTATGAAGACATATATTTATTTTTACATGACGAATATATGACTATCTAAAGTGTTTTTATAAAGGACTGCAAGGATAAGCCTGTACTGAGGTGCAAGAAGGATATACTTATAAAAAAAAAAAAAAAAAAAAAAAAAAAAAAAAAAAAAAAAAAAAAAAAAAGACTGCTTAAAAATCCTACTTTCACCTCCTTTAGTCAGCATGGGGCAACAGATGATATCATCTGGTCAATGGAAGAGGTGAGTGATCGTTAAAGAACTTATTAACAACCGGATTTGTGGGCGAGTGATAAAACGCGCTTACGACTTAATATTTTGCTGCGCATTTTATAGCAATATATTAAGCATCGTTTGCCGCGCTTTCGTATAACACTGATTTAACTATATGATAATAGCTTCTGGTCTGCCAAGGATTCGAACCCTGACCAAGTCGAAACTGAGGTTACACTGACTCGTCTTTACTAACTAGACCTCGAAGAGATGGTAAAGACGAGTCAGTGTAACCTCAGTTTCGACTTGGTCCTGGTTCGAATCCTTGGCAGACCAGAAGCTATTATCAAAAATTTAATACCCCATTGGGTCTCTGATCTCGAGGCAGAGCAGATTCGATAATAAAAGGTATTTACGGCTTATATAAATAAATGAAAAACACGGGTAAATGTGAAAAATCATCATACACATTTTATATATATATATATATATATATATATATATATATATATATATATATATATATATATATATATATATATATATACATTATACATATATATACATATATATCCATTTGTGAGTGGGTATACCTATAACGTAGTAAAAGGGTTTCGTATTATTGCTGTTTTCTAAGCTATAACCCTGCTTGGGAAAGATGGAAAAGGAGGATAATATAAGCATAAGGGCTCCAACAGGGAAAATAGCCAAGTGAGGAAAGGAAATAAGGAAATAAGAAGAGAAGTTTAGGAACAATAACAAGGTATATGAACTATAAAAACTTTAAAATAACAAGAGGAAGAGAAATGAGATGGAATAGCGTGCCTGAGTGTACCCTCAAGCAAGAGATCTCTAACCCAAGACAGTGGAAGACCATGGTATAGAGGCTATGGTACTACCCAAGACCAGAGAACAATGGTTTGATTTTGGAGTGTCCTCCTAGAAGAGCTGTTTACCATAGCTAAAGAGTCTCCTCTACCCTTACAAAGAGGAAAGTTCCCAATGAACAATTACAGAACAGTCGTAAACCTCCAGAGAGAAGAAAAATTGTTTGGTTATCTAAGGGTTGTCAAGAGTATGAGAAAAGAGAAGAATGTGTAAAGAATAGGTCAGACTATTCTTTGTGTCTGTCGGTAAAGATGAAATGAGCCGTATCCAGAGAGAGAGGGATTCAATTTAGTACTGTCTGGCCAGTCAAAGGACCAAATAACTATAGCAGTAGTATCTCAACGGGTGGCTGGTGCCTTGGCCAACCTACTACCTATTAACAGCAAAGCGGCACTAGTCAGGGCCACCCATACTAGGTTGGTCTTTTGTGAGCGATCAAACTAAATTTTCCCCACCATCACCAATCTCTATAAGCCAGCGTGGTGATGAAGTGGAAAAACCCCTGGGGTGGACTAGAAACGGCTAATTTGTTGTTATTGTATATATATATATATATATATATATATATATATATATATATATATATATATATATATATATATATATATATATATATATATATATATATTGTGAATATATATATCACATATATATATATATATATATATATATATATATATATATATATTATACATATATATACATATATACATATATATACAGTATATATTTATACATATCTAATTTATGTATATATATATATATATATATATATATATATATATATATATATATATATATACATATATATGTATACATATATATGTATACATACATATATATATAAATAAATATATACAGTATATATATATATATATATATATATATATATATATATATATATATATATATATATATATATATATATGCACAGTAAATATATTTATGTCTATACAGTATCAATCCACTGCTCTACGCTCTTGGTAGTGCAGTACCTAAGCATTAACGTCATTCTGTTAATAACCGTGCGATCCTTTCTTTAGTCCTGAACATGGGTTTTTGTGATATTTGAATTTGGAAACTTACAGTAAAATCAAGCCATTCAAAATAGTGAATATAGAGCACTTAAAATAACAATATGACATTACAACTTTTTTGGGGGCGGGGAATGGGACGAGTAAATAGATAATTATATTTCCTTTATGTAATGAGGCTTGCTTCAAACCATCAATTATTGTACATTGCACAGATCCTCACTTATTGAGAAATATCATGTTATTACGTCAAGATTACCCTCTAATATGGTTGAATATTTATGACTTCCTTCAAGACTCCTTAACAAACTGCCTTTTGATGAAGATCTCTTTAATGACAACCTACAGATAAAAATAGAGACGAAGTGACACTTTATTTTGCTCATCCCATGACCGCAAAACAAAAGTCCTTCGGGAGATACAGGGGGAATTAAACACTTTTAAAGAAAAAGTTTAAGACATTGGGAGACCTTTTCCGGTCTTTTTCGAGTTTTAACTCGCTCTGTAAAGTCTCCACAGAGTTCCGCCATCTGAGAAGAGGAGATATAGCCCCCATTCAGGATATCTGGAGAACTTTTAGTCCTCGTTACGTGATCTCTTAGCCGAGATGTGACCCACATTCTTGCCATTGATTACTGCTTTCATATTGGCCTTTTCATCCCCTAAGCTTTCCTTTTTCCTGCCGTTAAAGACCTACTACACAGGGTGCGCCGAAGAGACAGTCTTTCAAAAGTAAGACAAATGATGTCGATTGTAATTAGTTGGATCGATGTGTGCTCCGTTTTCTTTGTCAAAGCCTTTGTGCTTCTTCATCTTGACTCTAGAACCAAACAATTTAAACTCCATTATTATGAAACAATATACAGAGATATGAGCCATCCATCCCCTAGTACAGCGAGCTGCGGTCGCCAGCCGGTGGACTGTGAAATAATTTTGTTGGTCCGCAGAAAAATTTTAATTTTCATGTTTTCTTAATCCTCTTCTAGAAACCCTGTTATATATTACACCGAAGACAGACATCTCAGTGTTGTCAATTTAGTATTATTGGGCGATTTAACATTAAGAATTTGAATCCATCATTTAGCAGAAAAAAAACCTGCTGTGATTAACTAACATCACCTACAGACACCGACAGATTTTTTATTTTGGTAGTTATCACACAAAGTGAGATGATCCAAGGTATGGCGATGTGTGGATAATAGATCCATTTGCAGCAAACTAAAAATAACACTTAAACGTGGATGAGAAAGAAAGCTTCATCGATTTATCATGGGTCTACAGTCTCAAATCTAAATTCCAGTCATCCTTATAAAGACATCATTTTAGGCTCCCTACCAAAAGCAATGAAAATTCTGATTAAATTTTCAACATATTCGTGTGAAAAGAAATTTTCTTCTGCCACAGCAATTAAGAAACGCTACTGGTCTGAGATTGACAAAATCGGCTCTTCGCCAAGCCAAGCAAAAAAAAAAAAAAAAAAAAAAAAAAAAAAAAAAAAAAAAAAAAAAAAAAAAACTACACCAGAAACTTATTGCAAAGAAGCAGGAGCAAATACTGCTAAAAATGTGTAATTATTTCATAAATTCAAATTTTTATTTTTTTAATAATCAAATTTGAACCTTGATATATCAAATACTTACATTTCACATTCGTACACCAAAAGTTCTTTGTTATTGCCTACGCCAAAATCGAAGATTTGCGAAGGGTATGTATTCACCCCCTTCTGTTTGTTTGTTTGTGACATTACACAAAAACTACTGTACCGATTTGGCCAAACTTGGTAGTCATGTTGGGTATGGTCCAAGGATGAATCTGTAACATTTTGAATAAAGTACATCAAAGTACTAGTACACAGTATAGAGCATATCTTCGCCACGCAAAGCAGCCTCATTTTGCTCTTACTTCCACTGCATACTTGTACGTCACTGTTATTTTATTCAAAATATAATAGTTTTGTCCTATATGCGTACTTCAAATGTCCACCAAGTTTCGTTGAAATTGGATAAGTAGTTTTTTTTTTTTTCGTAATGTTGTCCACAAACGAACTACCAGCAGTCTTATTTTGCTCTTAACTCCACTGCATAATTATACTTCGATGTATTTCTTTAAAATCTAATGATTTTGTTTTTGGACAAATACATTAAAGCACAAGTACGCAGTGAAGTTGAAAGTAAAATAAGACTGCTTGTCGTGGCGAAGGCATGCTCACTACTGAGTGTCCCTCTAGTTATATAAATGTATTTACCTTTTTAAAAATTTATATTGGTGGTCTTCCACATTTAGAATTATAGATCTAGTGGTTCATAAAGTTTGGAAGATTGGCGAACGCTATGTTTATAATAATCAAACTGCCCTTCTTTTTCCAGGAGTGTCCCTAGAAGAAATTCAGCTGGCTACAAATCAAGGACCCATCACAAACCTCAAAGACCGTGTGGCGAGCGTCATTGCAGGCGCACTTCATAAGCTGAAGCATTAATTAGGAAACTAATGTAAACGAAATGAGTCGATGTTGTAAAAAAAATATTTTGAGAAGGATCGTGATGAAGAAAGATAAAGTATGAATTACAAGAAGATAATTCCTCTTATAGAGCAGGTTCTGTTTATCTATGATTCAATGTATGCACGTGCTTAGATACAAACACATCTACAAACACTGATTTATGTAATATATTCCGCCATTTCGTCTCCAGAACCTAGTGTATGTCCCTGATGCAAATTGTGTCTGTCTGTTTGAGTGAAAGGTTTTCTTTTTAATATTTAGACGAAATTAATTTCTCAAATATATAAAATGAAAAATACTATTGGTATTTAAGGTCCCATTTTTTATCCTGACCAGATAATTCCCTTGTCAGACCAGTATGTAAAGCTCCATCCAGGTTATTTCACTTGGCAGATCAGTATGTAAAAACCCATCCAGATTAATTCACTCGTCAGATCAGTATGTAAACCTCCATTCAGATTATTTGCCTTTGTAGATCAGTATGTAAAGCTTTATAGGGAAAGTGGAGGGAGGTAGCAGGAGTGATATGTGATAGAAGAATGCCAATCAAAATAAAATTCACGATCTATAGCACAATAATAAGACCAGTGTTAATGTAACGATCGGGAAAATAGGCTCTAAGACGAAAAGAGGAAGCAAAGCTTGAGAGAACAGAGATGAGAACGCTGAGGTGCATTATGGGAATATCACTGCTTGAAAGATGGGAAAATGATGAAATAAGAAGAATGGCAGATGTAGTAAAGATTACAGAGATGATAAGAGTGTCAAGACTGAGATGGTGTGGGCACGAGTTAAGGATGGATTGTGGGTAGGGAGTGAGGAGGGCTTGGGAGGAACCTATTTTGGAGAGAATATCAAAAGGGAGGCAGAGAATTAGACGGTAAAAGGTAAATGGTGATAAGGAGAGAAGAGGCTTGGTGGAAGTGGGTACCTTTGAAAAAACCATTGGAGAGAGCGCATTAAGTAATAGACCCCTTCATGTAAGGATGACGATGGGGGAAGATGTAATGCTCTATCCTGATTATTTCCCATATCAGACTAGTACATAAAGCTCCTTTCCGATTATTTCACTTGTCAGGTCAGTTTGTAAAGCTCCCTCCTGATTACTTCACTTGTTAAGTCAGTATGTAGAGCTCCATTCAAATTATTTTTCTTTTTAATGAGTTTGTAAAGCTCCATCCTGATTATTTCACTTGCCAGGTCAGTATGTAAAGCTCCATTCAGATTATTTTGCTTGGTAGATCAGTTTGTAAAGCTCCATCCAGATTATTTAACTTGTCAGGTCAATATGTAAAGCTCCATTCAGATTATTTCCCTTGGTAGATCAGTTTGTAAAGATCCATTCACATGATTTCACATGTCAGGTTAGTATGTAAAGCTCCATTCAAATTATTTCCCTTGGTAGATCAATTTGTAAAGCTCCATTCACATGATTTCACATGTCAGGTCAGTATGTAAAGCTCCATTCCGATTATTTCCCTTGGTAGATCAATTTGTAAAGCTCCATTCAGATTATTTCCCTTGGTAGATCAATTTGTAAAGCTCCATTCAGATTATTTCCCTTGGTAGATCAATTTGTAAAGCTCCATTCAGATTATTTCCCTTGGTAGATCAATTTGTAAAGCTCCATTCAGATTATTTCCCTTGGTAGATCAATTTGTAAGGCTCCATTCAGATTATTTCCCTTGGTAGATCAATTTGTAAAGCTCCATTCAGATTATTTCCCTTGGTAGATCAATTTGTAAGGCTCCATTCAGATTATTTCCCTTGGTAGATCAATTTGTAAAGCTCCATCCAGATTATTTAACTTGTCAGGTCAATATGTAAAGCTCCATTCAGATTATTTCCCTTGGTAGATCAGTTTGTAAAGATCCATTCACATGATTTCACATGTCAGGTTAGTATGTAAAGCTCCATTCAAATTATTTCCCTTGGTAGATCAATTTGTAAAGCTCCATTCACATGATTTCACATGTCAGGTCAGTATGTAAAGCTCCATTCCGATTATTTCCCTTGGTAGATCAATTTGTAAAGCTCCATTCAGATTATTTCCCTTGGTAGATCAATTTGTAAAGCTCCATTCAGATTATTTCCCTTGGTAGATCAATTTGTAAAGCTCCATTCAGATTATTTCCCTTGGTAGATCAATTTGTAAGGCTCCATTCAGATTATTTCCCTTGGTAGATCAATTTGTAAAGCTCCATTCAGATTATTTCCCTTGGTAGATCAATTTGTAAAGCTCCATTCACATGATTTCACATGTCAGGTCAGTATGTAAAGCTCCATTCAGATTATTTCCCTTGGTAGATCAGTATGTAAAGCTCCATTCAGATTATTTTCCTTGGTAGATCAGTTTGTAAAGCTCCATTCAGATTATTTCCCTTGGTAGATCAATTTGTAAAGCTCCATTCACATGATTTCACATGTCAGATCAGTATGTAAAGCTCCATTCAGATTATTTTCCTTGGGAGATCAGTTTGTAAAGCTCCATTCAGATTATTTCCCTTGGTAGATCAGTTTGTAAAGCCTCATCCAGATTATTTCTCTTGTCAGGTCAATATGTAAAGCTCCATTCAGATTATTTCCCTTGGTAGATCAGTTTGTAAAGCTCCATCCATATTATTTCACATGTCAGGTTAGTATGTAAAGCTCCATTCAGATTATTTCCCTTGGTAGATCAGTTTGTAAACCTCCATTCACATGATTTCACATGTCAGGTCAGTATGTAGTGCTCCATTCAGATTATTTCCCTTGGTAGATCAATTTCTAAAGCTCCATCCAGATTATTTCCCTTGGTAGATCAATTTGTAAAGCTCCATTCACATGATTTCACATGTCAGATCAGTATGTAAAGCTCCATTCAGATTATTTCCCTTGGTAGATCAGTTTGTAAAGCTCCATCCACATTATTTCACATGTCAGGTTAGTATGTAAAGCTCCATTCAGATTATTTCCCTTGGTAGATCAATTTGTAAAGCTCCATTCAGATTATTTCCCTTGGTAGATCATTTTGTAAAGCCCCATCCAGATTATTTCTCTTGTCAGGTCAATATGTAAAGCTCCATTCAGATTATTTCCCTTGGTAGATCAGTTTGTAAAGCTCCATCCACATTATTTCACATGTCAGGTTAGTATGTAAAGCTCCATCCAGATTATTTCACTTGTCAGGTCAGTATGTAAAGCTCCATTCAGATGATTTCCCTTGGTAGATCAGTTTGTAAAGCTCCATCCACATTATTTCACATGTCAGGTCAGTATGTAAAGCTCCATTCAGATGATTTCCCTTGGTAGATCAGTTTGTAAAGCTCCATCCAGATTATTTCACATGTCAGGTCAGTATGTAAAGCTCCATTCAGATGATTTTCCTTGGTAGATCGGTTTGTAAAGCTCCATCCACATTATTTCACATGTCAGGTCAGTATGTAAAGCTCCATTCAGATGATTTCCCTTGGTAGATCAGTTTGTAAAGCTCCATCCAGATTATTTCACATGTCAGGTCAGTATGTAAAGCTCCATTCAGATGATTTCCCTTGGTAGATCAGTTTTTAAAGCTCCATCCAGATTATTTCACATGTCAGGTCAGTATGTAAAGCTACATTCAGATTATTTCCCTTGGTAGATCATTTTGCAAAGCTCCATCCACATTATTTTACTTGTCAGGTTAGTATGTAAAGCTCTATTCAGATTATTTCTCTTGGTAGATCAGTTTGCAAAGCTCCATCCACATTATTTTACTTGTCAGGTTAGTATGTAAAGCTCTATTCAGATTATTTCCCTTGGTAGATCAATTTGTAAAGCTCCATTCACATCATTTCACATGTCAGGTCAGTATGTAAAGCTCTATTCAGATTATTTCTCTTGGTAGATCAGTTTGCAAAGCTCCATCCACATTATTTTACTTGTCAGGTTAGTATGTAAAGCTCTATTCAGATTATTTCCCTTGGTAGATCAATTTGTAAAGCTCCATTCACATCATTTCACATGTCAGGTTAGTATGTAAAGCTCTATTCAGATTATTTCTCTTGGTAGATCAGTTTGCAAAGCTCCATCCACATTATTTCACTTGTCAGGTTAGTATGTAAAGCTCTATTCAGATGATTTCCCTTGGTAGATCAATTTGTAAAGCTCCATTCACATCATTTCACATGTCAGGTTAGTATGTAAAGCTCTATTCAGATTATTTCCCTTGGTAGATCAGTTTGTAAAGCTCCATTCACATCATTTCACATGTCAGGTTAGTATGTAAAGCTCTATTCAGATTATTTCCCTTGGTAGATCAGTTTGTAAAGCTCCATTCACATCATTTCACATGTCAGGTTAGTATGTAAAGCTCTATTCAGATTATTTCTCTTGGTAGATCAGTTTGTAAAGCTCCATTCACATCATTTCACATGTCAGGTTAGTATGTAAAGCTCTATTCAGATTATTTCTCTTGGTAGATCAGTTTGTAAAGCTCCATTCACATCATTTCACATGTCAGGTTAGTATGTAAAGCTCTATTCAGATTATTTCTCTTGGTAGATCAGTTTGTAAAGCTCCATTCACATCATTTCACATGTCAGGTTAGTATGTAAAGCTCTATTCAGATTATTTCCCTTGGTAGATCAGTTTGTAAAGCTCCATTCACATCATTTCACATGTCAGGTTAGTATGTAAAGCTCTATTCAGATTATTTCTCTTGGTAGATCAGTTTGTAAAGCTCCATTCACATCATTTCACATGTCAGGTTAGTATGTAAAGCTCTATTCAGATTATTTCCCTTGGTAGATCAGTTTGCAAAGCTCCATCCTGCGTAATGTCAGAGTCAGAGCAATATAAAAATCTCTATTAAGATTATTTCACTTGGCAGGTCGATACATAAAGCTCCATCCAGTTTATTTTGCTTTTCATGTCTGTATGTAAAGCTCCCTTCAGAGTAATTCCCTTTGTAGATCAGTTTTTAAAGCTCTATCCTGATTATTTCCCCTGTCAGACCAATATGTATATATCTATTTAGATTATTTCACTTGGCGGACCAGTATGTAAAGCTCCATTCAGATTATTTTACTTCACATGTCAGTATTTAATGCTCCATCCTCACTATTCCCTTGTCAGACAAATAGTTAACGCTCCTTACTGAATTTCCGAACATAATCTTGGTATGTACAGTATATATCATCTCAAGAGACATTAACTAAATATCTGGTTATCTGTTTTGCCCATAATGATGTCTCATTTCATGCTTCAGATGTAAGAACACCGTTAAATTTCAAAGCAATCTATATAGTAGGGCCCCAAATTCCACGCCTGTCCAAAACAAGAGAAGCCAAAATAATTTACCGTGTACTTCAATTACGCCTGGAAACATAATGCAAGAGTAGCTTAAATGTCTATGCCATTCCAGTATTTAATTATGGGTGAATATTTCAATTTGAAATTGTTATTCTATTATATAAAACATGTATGTGCTATTTCACTTCGGCAAATGTTTTCACTTCTTGATACATTCTTTTATTTATTCACATCACTTATATATAGCACGTAATTTTCCTAACATGCAGTCAGAAAAATAAATCTATTTAGAAACTGCAGAGGTTTTCATTATCCACTTCTGAGATAAGAATTAGGGACGTAAAATATCCTCTGGTGAGTGTTGCAAGGCAGCTATTGGGTACTAGGAGAGAGGTGAGGTGGCTGTAAGTGACTTTATTCAACAAGATAACGAGCTTATATACAAACAGTTGGGGCAACAATGGCACAAAAATTCAAACAATGTGAAATATGCGATGTTAAGCTTAAACAGTTTTTGTATCATCGGTGCCGGAGAGAGTGAGATATAAAAAAGCAATAGCATTACAGTGTATGAACGTGTATAAAACACATGCGGCACATTAGGTTATTTCACTAGGCAGACCAGTATGTAAAGCTCCATTCAGATAATTTTACCTGACAAATAAGACATACATGTGAAATAGGGCGCCATGCCCTAGGGAGGTGAACTGTAGGCAGGCCATCTTGCACAAGATTCGCTAATGATGTCCGCAATTGAGAGGTGAAAATGGTACCCTTGTCAGAAGTAATATGCTCAGAGATACCAAATCTAACTATCCACCTTGAGAGTAAGGTGGATGTATATGAGGCAGACGTTGCAGTTTGCATGGTGATGGCTTTAGGCCAACAAGTGTGGTGGTCAATGACAGTAAATAGGCAAAGGTGTCTTTGTTTTGTGAGTAGGGGACCTACTACATCAACGTGAATGTGGGAAAAATGACACTGAGGTTGAGGAAAGGCGCCCTCTCCAGAATCTGTGTCAATGTACTTTTGAAGTTTGGCAGGAAGTACAGGCATGGACCCAATCCTTAGCATCCTTAGTAATATCATGCCAAAGGAATTTCGTCTTCTGTAGCTGTGCAGTAGATTGGCACGAGGGATGTGAGAGGCCAAAGATGAAATCAAATACCTGTTGGGCATGGGGGCAGGTATCCATGGTCGAAGCCGACCACTACTGACGTCACAGATGAGGGTGCTGTTCAAATCGTTGAGTGCAATATCTTACCAAAGAAGGGATGTGCAGGGTGTCTTGTATACTTGGTACTCTGGATCTTTTTCATTGGGCTTCTGCCAAGACATTGTAATCTAATCACAGGTAAATGGCAACCAAAGTGTTTCTTGACAGGGCATCAGCAAAAGGATTCATTTTCCCAGGGACATGTTGAAGTGTGCAATTGTATTCAGCCACAGCGGAGAGATTACAGTGTTGATGGGCGGACCAGGCATTAAACTGTCGAGTGAAGGCATGCACCAGAGGAATGTGGCTTGTGCGAATGATGAAGGGTGTACCTTCTAAGAAGTGGCAAAAGTGACGACAGCCAAATGCACCACCAGAAATTCACGGCCGAAGGTAGAAGAGCCAGACACTACCTTGGACAATTTCCCACTGAAGATGCCCAATGGGAGTGGCGAGCCATTGACCACCTGCTCGAGTACTGCACCAATAGCGATATTGCTGATACCGACAAAGAGGAGGAGAAGGGCATATGGCACGGGAAGAGTGAGAGTAGCACAATTAACAGAGCATTCTTTGCATTGCAGAAAGCTGCTTCCTGAAGGGAACCCCACTCCAGGTCTTTTGGCTTGCCCTTGAGGGAGTAATAAAAGGGACAAGAGTGGCGGCAATGGCTGGCAGAAACCAGTGATTATAGTTCATTATGCCCAAGAATTCTTGCAGTGCTTTGATGGTCGAGGGCGTGGGGAAGTTCTGAGCAGCTGATACCTTCTCTGGGAGGAGGTGGACGCCTTCAGGAGTGATGTGGTGCCCTAAGAAAGATAATTTATTGGTACAAAGGGTACACTTGTACCGAACTACAAAGCCTTCCTGTTATAGGCGGTCAAGAACAATGAGTAGGCGATGGAGGTGTTCCTCTTTGGAGGAAGAGAACACAAGTACATCGTCCACGTAACATATGCAGAAGGGGAGGTACCCTTAGATGCCATCAATGAGAAGTTAAAAAGTAGCTCTAGCATTACAAAAGGCAAAACCGGAGAAAATGAATGTGTATGTACCCAAGGGGTTTATGTTGGCAGTTTTGGGGATCTCTTCTGGGTTCATGGGCACCTAGTAATATCCTTTCAAGAGGTTGAGAGTGGATAACACCTTCACTTTGTGCAGGTATAAAGTAATGTTGGAGATGTTGGTGAGGGGGTAGTAATCTGGTCCTGTCTGCATGTTCAGACACCTGTAAGCTTTACAACTGCACATAGAGCCATCCTTCTTTAGGATCATGTGCAAGAGTTATGACCACGGGCTTAAGGCCTTTTGGTAATAGCCCATTTCTCCCATTTTGGTGAACTTTTGTTTAGCAGCTGCCAAAAGATCCGGGGACGGACATCTAAATCTGGCAAACACTGGGGGCCCTGTAGTCTTGATATGGTGATAAATACAGTGCTTGGAAAGAACAGTGAACGTTTGGCAAAGTTCTGGACGGAAGACTTCTGGGTACCATGGGAGGAAGAGGGCGTAGGCCTCCATAGGTGCGTTGATGTGGAGTGCGAGTTCAAAGGGCCCCGAGTTGAAGAGGTGTCAACGAGTAAGAGTCTCCGTTGACTAAACATCTATGTGTCACATCAACCAGGAGGTGGAAATGGGCAAAGAAATCTGCACCGAGTAGTGGCAGTGTAATGTTGGCAACGAGGAATTTTCAATGGTATTTGGTGCTCCCAAATGATAGTGTGAGTGTCTCGTACCCGTGGGTGGGAATCTCAGATCCGTTGTAAGCTACCAGGTGGATGTCATGAAGCTTAGAATGACTACATAATGTCCTGGAGAGTGACATTGGTAGAAGGGAGAGGAAAGTAACAGAATCTACCAAAAAACACATGAATCATGTAAAAAGAAAAGATTAGTGACTTGGGAGGCCACAACCACAAGAAATGGCCTACTTACAAGTTTTTTGGCCACCACCACAAGCAGCAGCCCCGAAAATAGAGTAGTAAAAGCAAAACTGAAGGTGATGGGTGCCAGTAAATGGCTGTAGAGGTCGTTGGTTGGGGCGCGAACGTGGGGCGGAATAAGTGGCTGGTGGGCGGCTTTGTCGCCGCTCCAGCATGTCACTGGGTGTGCATCTGTGTCTTACTGCATTCACGTCAGGTTCGGTCAGCGTAAAATAGTTGTCGTCTTCATCAGGAGTAGCGTTGATGGACGTCTTGAAGGTGAAGTGGCTGTCCATAAGGGCATCGAATTTGGTCATAAGGTCCTTCATGAGCAAGGTATCGATAATGGGGATGGTGGCATGTACAGAGTTGGGTAGGCGTCTTACCCAAAGTGCACAAAGTAGGGTCACTTCCCGATTTGACTGATTGATTAAATTGTACATATTTATAAATAAACATAACATATATATATATATATATATATATATATATATATATATATATATATATATATATATATATATATATTGTATATATAAAACTACCATAGATATAATCCAAAATATAAATCTACCATGGGAAATGAAGAGTAATTGTTTGACAGATCAAGCAATGAGTGACTACTGCACAAGAAATCTAGACGGCCAAGTCGATGGAATTGTTAATTAAATTTGTGTTAAAACATTCTAACATGGACTTACCACCGTAGGTAGTAGGGGGTAGCTAGAAAATTGTGACGATGCCGAGAGAAAGGTTGTGACTCAAAGGCAGGAAGCAATCAACTGAGTAGCTTTATCAAAGAACACTCTCCTTTATATACAAAACCTCAAGGTAACAGGAATTTTCATGTTCACAAGACAGACAATGTTACAGAGGAAGCACGCAGACATGTTTATTCTGGTTCTTTTTAGTGCGAGGGAAGAGCGCAGATACAAGCATAATATATACAAAATAATTTATGTACGATCGTGTGACACATGGTTGGTACATGGCTCCCCCCCTAAAAATGACATACTGTACAAGTTAAATAGGGTGCCCTGATCAAGAAAGGCGAACTGTAGGTGGGTCATCTGGCAGGAGATAAGCAGGTTTTAGACGATCAATGGAGACCCAGTCTTCTTTGCCCCGAATATTTAGTAGGAATGCTTTCAGACTGCGTCGGATCACAAGGAACGGGCCCATGTAAGGGGGCGATAGCTGTGGCTTGCTAGTGTCGTTGCGCAGGAAGGCGTGCGTTGCAGAGTGCAAATCTGTCGGTATGTGATGCTTTGCAGAGGCTTGTAAGTCTGGCGGCATGGAGTAAATTTTCCCACGATGTGACGAATGCGCTGGAGATCGTCGGAGGAGGTTGTAGAAGGAAAAAAATTTGGCAGGGACGACCAACGGGTCGCCATACACCATTTCAGCTGCAGAGACGTCGAGGGCGTCTTTAGGAGTGGTCCTTAGTCCCAGGAGGACCCAGGGAAGCTGAGTAAACCAGTTGCAATCCTTGCAGCGGGACATCAAAGCTGCTTTGAGGGTGCGATGAAAACCTTCAACCATTCCATTGGCAGCGGGGTTGTAGGCCACTGTCTGGTGTAGGGTGATGCCCAGGAGATTCGCTAATGATGTCCACAATTGAGAGGTGAAAGTGGTTCCCCTGTCAGAAGTAATATGCTCAGGGATATCAAATCTTGCAATTCATCCAGAGAGTAAGGCAGATGTACATGAGGCGGACGTTGCAGTTTCCATGGGAATGGTTTCAGGCCAACGAGTGGAGCGGTCGATGACGGTAAACAGGTAACGATGTCCTTGTGATGTGGGTAGGGGGCCTACAATGTCGACGTGAATGTGTGCGAAACGACACTGAGGTTGAGGAAAGGTGCCCACTCCTGAATCCGTGTGTCGATGTACTTTGGAAGTTTGTCAAGAAGTACAGGCGCGGACCCAATCCTTAGCATCTTTAGAAATGCCATGCCAAATGAGCTTTGCCTTCAGCAGCTGTGCAGTAGAACGGCACGAGGGATGTGAAAGGCCGTGAATGAAATCAAACTCCTGTCGGCGCATGGGAACAGGAATCCAAGGTCGCGGTCTGCCAGTACTGACGTCACAGAGGAGGGTGGTGTTGGAGTCTTCGAGGGGGAAGTTTTCCCAACGGAGGGACGTGCAGGATGTCCTACATGCTTGATACTCTGGATCCTGTCGTTGGGATTCAGCCCGGGCGTTGTAATCCAATCCCAGTTGAACGGCAGCCAACGTGTTTCTTGACAAGGCATCGGCAATGGGATTCATTTTCCCAGGGACGTATTGAAGGGTGTAATTGTATTCAGCCACGGCGGAGAGATGTTGGTGTTGCCGGGCGGACCAAGCATCAGACTGTCGAGTAAAGGCGTGCACCAGAGGCATGTGGTCTGTGGGAATGACGAAGGGCATACCTTCTAAGAAATGGCGAAAGTGACGGACAGCCAAGTGCACCACCAGCAATTCTCGATCGAAGGTAGAATATCCCGATTCTGCCTTGGACAGTTTTCTGCTGAAGAAGGCCAATGGGCGGGGCGAGCCGTTGACCACCTTCTTGAGTACTGCACCAATAGCGACGTCGCTGGCATCGGTGGAGAGAAGGAGAGGGGCATGTGGGATAGGAAAAGTGAGAGCCACAGCAGTTGATAGGGCCTTCTTTGCATTACAGAAGGCTGCTTCTTGAAGGGGACCCCACTTCAGGTCCTTTGGCTTGCCCTTGAGGGAGGCGTAGAGGGGAGCAAGAGTGGCGGCAATGGCTGGCAGAAAACGGTGATAATAGTTGATCATGCCCAAGAATTCCTGCAGAGCTTTGACGGTTGAGGGCGCGGGGAAGTTCTGAACGGCTGCTACCTTCTCAGGGAGGGTATGGACTCCTTCAGGAGTGATACGGTGCCCTAAGAACGACACTTCGTTGGCCCCAAAGGTACACCTGTCATACCGGACTACAAGGTCGTTTTGTTGCAGGCGGTCGAGCACGATGCGCAGGTGACGGAGATGTTCCTCTTTTGAGGAGGAGAACACAAGTATGTCGTCCATATAACATACACAAAAAGGGAGGTCCCCTAAGATGCCATCCATGAGACATTGAAACGTGGCCACAGCATTACGAAGGCCAAAACAAGAGTAATTGAAGGTGTATGTACCAAACGGAGTGGTGATGGCAGTCTTGGGGATGTCTTCTGGGTTCATAAGCACCTGATAATACCCCTTCAGGTGGTCGAGCGTAGAGAAAACCTTCGCTTTGTGCAGGTAGGAGGTCATGTCGGCAATGTTTGGGAGGGGGTAGTGATCCAGTTCTGTTTGCATGTTCAGGCGCCTGTAATCCCCGCACGGATGGAGGGAGCCGTCTTTCTTCAGAATGATGTGTAAGGGTGACGACCATGGGCTGGAGGCCTTTTGGCAAAGGCCCATTTCCTCCATTTCGGCGAACGTCTGTTTGGCGGCTGCCAATCGTTCCGGTGCCAGACGTCTGAATTTTGCGAAGACTGGGGGTCCCGTCGTCTTGATATGGTGATAAATACCGTGCCTGGCAGGAACCGTGGGCGTTTGGCGAAGTTCTGGATGGAAAACTTCTGGGTACGACGTGAGGAGGTGGGCGTAAGCATCTGTGATGCGCTGATGTGGAGAGCGAGGTTAGAGGGGCGGGTTGAAGAGGTGTCGACAAGTACAAGTCTGTGTTGACCAATTGTCGGTGGGCGACATCGACCAGAAGATTGAAATGAGAAAGGAAATCCGCACCGAGGATTGGCAATGTGACGTCAGCAAAGAGAAACTTCCAATTGAATTTACCATTTCCGAACGATAATGTGAGGTTCTCGTAACCGTAGGTGGGTATCACAGATCCGTTGGCAGCTACCAAGCGGAAGTAGGCAGATGGAGACAGACTACGTCGTGTCTTGAAGAGTTTCCTTGGCAAAAGAAAACGACAAGCACCCATGTCTACCAAAAATCGCACGCCCGTTCCTGCATCATGTAAAAAGAAAAGATTAGAAACACGGGAGGACACCGCCACGAGCGATGGCCTACTTGCACGTTTTTTGGCCACTGACAATCCTCAGCACATTTCTTCGCGTTTGTCCCGAATCTGAAGTGGTAGTAGCAAAACTGTGGCGGATGGGAGGTAGTAAGTGGCTGTAGAAGTCGTTTGTTGGGGCACGAGCGATTGGTGGGTGGTGGGCGGCTTTGTCGCTGCTTCGGCACGTCACGGGGTAGGCGTGTACGTCCCACGGCATTCATGACAGCTTCGGATGACGTTGAATAGGCATCCTCTTTGTCAGGGGTGGAGGCGTTGATGGAGGTCTTGAAGTGACTGTCCATAAGGGCGTCGGCTTTGGTCATCAAGTCCTTTATGGGTAAACTATCGATATCGGGTATGGCAGCGCGTATAGG